>NC_081418.1:59541859-59729359 GCF_949786415.1 Peromyscus eremicus
CCCTCTTCCCTATCAGCTGCTCTCTATCAAGGCCCCTTCCCTATCAAGGCCACTGAGACTGTCTGGTTTACTGAGAGGCCCTGAGAGGAAGGGGCCTCTAGGGGCTCTGCCACCAGAACCACCATCACAAGAGGTCAAGATTTTGGGGGCCCTTGCCTCTCTCACTGAGAAGGTGCTTCCTGGAGTCACAACCAAATTTGGCCATAGTAAATCTGACTGATTCTTCCCTCCATCACATATCCCCAAGCTTGGAGCCCCTTACAGCCAGGCTGTCCCCTGATTCAACTCAACCATCCACCTCCTTAGGTCCCTGGATACTCTCAGATCCTCACGTGTCTTCACATGTCTGTGGCAGGACAGTATAGTGTTATCCCTTTGGTCTCTAGGCCTCGTAACCCCAACTTCAGCCCTTCACACCTTTGAGGTGTTAAGGTCATCAAGTTCTGGGGGCTGAGTCTGCCAAGGGATCCTCTGACCTCTTTAACTTGGGGTCCATCTCTCAAGTAGGCCTCCCTCAGCTCTAACAGCAGGGCCAAGTCCCCAGGACCCTCCTGCTAGGATGCAGAGGTCGCTCAGTCAGAGAGCTTTTTGCTCTCAGGTGCCTCCAGGGTCACCTGCTCCTAGTTCCTTAGACCCAGTCAGAGTGACACTGTCCCAGTGGATGAACAGGGACAACAGGCAGCCCAACCCCAGTTGTGTGCTCCAGTCGCCACCCCACCCCCACCCCAGGGCAGGGGTAACACCTGGGCCCACCAGTAAAAGAACGGAGGACATGTCAGCCACAGAGGGGACCCACCTCTTGGGGGGCACGGTGTCCACATCCCACCCCTTTCCCCTGACAAGAGCCCAAGCCGACGCCTCCCTTCCCGGCCGCCGCGCGCCCATCCCCAGCCGACCGCTTGGCGACGTGTTCGGATGCCAGGGCGCCGGCAAGGTCCCAGGGTTGGGCCATGACCGTGCGCCCCCCAACCCAAGGGGTGGGAGAGCGGGAGCGCGCCGGCGGCCCCTCCCGATCATCCCTCCATTCAGCCCGAGCCAGCTCGCTCACCCTCCCCCGCTAACTTTCCCCCACTCACCACCCCATGGACCAGAAACTCAAAAAGTTTGCTTTTCGTGGCTTTGCGCGCCCCTCCGGCAACTTCGTCCGCGGCCATCGGGGTGGGCTCAGCGGCTCCTCTCACTCTCTCTCTCTCTTCCTCTTTCTTTCCCTTTTCTGCCTTTTTTTTCCTCCAACTCTCCCCTCTGAGTCCTGCTGGGCTCTCTCACACTTCTACTCGAGCGGAGTGGGGAGGGGGCCCCTTCAGGGCTGCCCTGACGGCCCACGGCCCACGCCGCCGCCGCCCGCCCGCCGCCGCCGCCGCCGCGGCTGCCGCATTCCTGCACTGATAAGACAGAAATAGTCCGGCGGCCCGGGGTCTGCCTGCGACGCGGCGGGGACAGAGCAGCCCTCCCGTGCACCCCGCGTGGTCCAAACGGCGCAGATAAGCGGCAAGACGAGCCGAGCCGCCCGGAGGCTGGGAGATGGGCAGCGGCGCGGCGCCCAGGCCGCCGCCGGAGGCCCACCGGTGGCGGCACGGGGAGGGAACACCAGGGGAGGTGACAGGGGGCTCGCCGGCCACCCTGCCTTCGCCACAAATAGTTTCTCGGTTAGGGAATTCGCCGACAGGGCCAGGCAGAGAACAGGCAGTTCCAACTTTCTTTCCCCAAGTGGCTCCTGCCGCATTTCTGAGGCCCTTTCCCCAGGGACCAGACAAGCCAAGTAGGGAAACATTTGCTGGAAGGAATCTAGGGGGGAGCCCGAGCCCGGAGGAGGCCTTGCTCCTGTCCCAGGGCCGGCCGCCGCGGTGGGTGTGCCGGGCCAGCCTGGCTCCTGGGCGTCCGCAGATGTGTGTGCCCTTGTCTCGCACAACGTGTGTCTGCACCCTTTTGTGGCACGGCGCAGTGGCTGTGGGTGTGGATGTTTATGTGCGTGCACTGACAAACGCCGGGTCTGTGTGCTTCCCTCCACGAGAGCCGCCGTGCCTGCGCGCGTGCGTGCGGGGCAGGACACGGCCTGTGTCTTTCAGCTCTGTGGGAGTCTATTTCTGGGCTTGTGAGTCTTTGTTTGCCTCTGTGTGAGAAAGTGAGGGCAATAGGGGAAGTATTTCCGAAAAGGGGGCATGGATTGGGCTCAGGAGAACAGGAAGAGTGAATGTGGGGAATGGTGCCGAGCCAGGATGGGTACTTGGGTGGGTTAAGGAGGAAAGAGTGAGGCAAACAGGGCTTGATGGCTTTGGCATGGAGACCCAGGGAGGCTGGGGATGGTGAGGTCCGCCCCAGGACCGAAGAGAAAGCAGGAGTGTGGAGTGGGAAGACGAGGGAGCCCCAAAAGAGATCGTGTAGAGAGAACGGGCCGACCCCGGTGTGCGGGAAGAACAGACAGGAGGGGCCGTTCGTGAGATCCCTAGGCTGAGCCCAGGCCCCGCCCACGCCAGAAGCCACGCCTCTTCCCACCTTCTGGAGGAGGAGCCCGCAGGCTTTGGGACAACCAAGGGTCACATTTACGGGCTTGCTAGGGCTGCAGCTGTCAGAATTCAGAAGAGGGAGGGACAATGCCTGAGGGAATTTGTGGGAACACATTAAAGTTTGAGCCCTCAAGACCCACCATTGCACCAAGGGGTCCTAAGCTTTGTTTGGCCCTTCAGAATGCCTTCGTTGGTCAGGACAAGGAACAGAGGGAATGTTCTCCCAGGAGTCTTTTCAGCCAGCACCTTATAGTTTCCTGCAGTTCCTGGTCGTATGTCATTGTCCTTGCAGGTGCCCACTGTCACCGTGAAAGACTAGAGAGGACATCTTGTTCAGATGCCGTGGGAGACACTGGTTTCAGGGTGGGCTGACTCCAGCAGTCATGGGCTATAAAAGCGGCTGCTGATAGTTGGAGCCATGATCTGCTTGGGTCCAGCTGCTCACCTCCAACCCACCACTCATCCTCTCGTGGGAGGCTCTTCCGCCATTGTGTAATGCCTGCCCTCTACCTGCCCCAGCACACTCATCCTTTAAGGCCCAGGTCAGACCCTGGTTCCTGCAAGGAGTCTTCCCCGGCCTCACTCCTGGGAACACATCTTGATCTTCTCCAAATGTCCAGTTGCATCTGTTTTGTCCATAAACTGGGCTGGACTAATGCCTCGTATGCTCTTTGCTTCAGGTGTGTGGGGTTTGGTATCCCAAGGAGGCTGTGACTCCTGAGGGCAGTACCGGGCCTTGGGCCCATGTTTCCCGCAGGCCTGGGGACAGGGACTCTACAACTCCAGAAGCTGAGGACACCTGCAAAATGCAACAGGCCAATGGATGCTGCTGGTGCTCTGCCATTTACCTGAAGATCTGAGTCATCACAGCTACCCCTAGCTCTCCTTCTAGCAGGGACTGGGAAACCCCAGTCCTTGGAGGTTCTAGGAGTCGGGTAGACACCTCTAGGCTTTAGGAAAAGCTGGGTGTCCTCGACTTTTAGAGCTACCTCTTGGGAGAAGATAGTAGGTGGGCTGGCATCTCAGCTTTGGGGGTCTGGGAAGACCAAAGTGGGGGTACCAGATCTGTGAGGTAGCTGAGAGATTACAGCGGTGGTCTTGGTGGTGAAGGAGATTGTGGGAGGTGATTTCACCAAGGGCTGAGTGATACCAGTACTAGGGAGATGGAGAGCACCAGTCAGGTCCATAGAGCCTGGTCCTTCTGGAGCCACCCCTTTTGGGGTATCATTATGCTGCACAAATGGCAGCTATGGGTCCACAACCCCAAACACACACCTAAGGGCACACATCTATCAAACCGCCACAGGGACAAGGAGCCACACGGATTTGCACATACAGGCACATCTTGACCTCCCCCACCGAGATGCTGGATTCAAAAGCCAGCAGACACATTAGCATGCTCTTCTAGCAGGTCCGGCGGGGGGGCTCGTGGCCAGGGAGCGCTTCTCACAAAGGCCAGGATTCCCACCAGCTCAGTGCCACCAGGGCGCTGGGCAGCGACATGCCGCCCACAGTGCCTGCGGAGAGCCCGGACTTCTTCCAACCCCGACAGGGCGCAGGCCACACCCGGGCAGGCCTAGAGCGTGTCTGGGGCCAGGGGAGGGCGGCCGGCCCGGCGGCCCGGAGCCGGAGTCCCCCTTGTCGTCCCCCCATCTCTCCTTCCCTTGCAGAAGCACGACCAGCACCAAATGGCAAAGCGCCGCTCCCCGCGCAGGGAGCGCTACGCCGCGGCCCGCGGGACGGACCGGCCGCCTCGCCCCCCACCGTGCGGAGCGAGCGGCCGCAGCCGGTGCACTGGGGGCCCGGACCGCCGGCCTGCACCGCCCTCCCTCCGCCCGCACCGGTCCCCAGCCCGAGCATGCGCGCTGCGGCCTCCCTCCCGGTGAAGGTCAGCCCAGGGCCCAGCTGCAGGACTCCACGGCGGCCAGGGGAGGCGGAGAAGGGAGGAGGGATGCGGGAAAGAGACTTAACTCCTTCTCTGCGGGAAGATGGCCACCTAGCCCCAGCCCGAGCTCAGAGTCTTGTGCTCCCTCCCTCTGTGGAGGTCCCGATTGGGGACAAGGAAGAGGGGGGGAGTTGAGGAGAGGGTGGGGAAGGGGGAATGGAAGGCTGGAGGAAGAGAAGGGAAGCTGGCTGGGAGAGGAAGGGAGGGAGGGGGGAGGAACAAAGGAGAGAAGAGGGAGAAAGGACAGCTTGCTAGAGAGACCCCTTTCTCTTGTGAGCTTTCCCTACACCCCAGCAGTCAAACTTCCCTCAAAGGAATACAATCACCCTGATTTTATCGGGGCGCGGGGGGGGGGGCGCAGTGTAAAGAGAGACCGTTTGGAGTTCTCAGGGCCAGGACTCCTCCTGATTTTTCTGACCTGGCCCATCCCTAACCTAAGCCCACACCCTTCTCCTTTGGTCACTAAATCCTGGGACATGTCAGGGGACCTCGAGTCTGATGACTAAGCTCCAAGTCCCCTGGGAACTCTGGCTAGAACTTAGAGCCAGGCCCAGTCTCTAGAAATGGTAGGAGAGGCCTCGGAGTCCCCAAAGCCTCCATTCCTACCCTACCTGAGAGACTCAGATACAGTCCCGGGAGATCCCTCTCAGTGGTCCCCCTGCCTCAGGAGCTGTGTGCCTCCCTGGTAGCGTCAGGACGCATCTGGGCCAGCACACAGCCTGCTGCTATGAAGGGGGCTGTCTCTCTGTGGAACTTCGCCTTCCTGTGTTTTGCATGCATGTACACACACACACACACACACACACACACACACACACACGGCAAATATGAACGAACAAAAAAAAAAAAAAAACAAAGAAAAAAATAGGACACCAAAATAGTTTTGTGACCTTGGATGAGTTGCTGTTATCTGCCTGCTCCTGCTTCCTCAGAAGTATCAGGAGAGACTTGACCCAGGGAGTCCAGGGCCTTTCCTGATCAGAGACCCAAAGATTCCACAGACAGAAAAGAACTGAGGCAGAGGAGAGGGAAGGGTGGGGAGGAAGGGGGGAGAGAGACACGGAGACGCAGCTCCACAGCCAGTGGGTGCTGCTCTCAGCCAGGCCTGAGCTGCTGTAGGGCCCCCCCTCTGTGACGTCCTCAGGGACACCGGCCTCCCTCCTTCCTTTCCTCAGAGTCACTCTCTGCCCCTTGCCACACCTCGTTTGTGCCCTCAACACCACGTACCACACCACGGGCCCCCTGCCACGAGGGAAAGACCTTACCGTGGGGTCCCCAGGGTCCTGCGCCGTGGGCAGGTACATGATAAAGGTTAGCTGAACGCACAGTCCTCCTTCCTCTCTGCCTGCGTGGATTTGTTCAGTCTAATGGGATGCTCCTTGACACCCCTCCCACCCACCCCCCCACACCGCACACACAATGATCTGCAAACACGGGGAGCTGAGGCTGCTGGTCGCAGGAGGAGCGCAGAGCCGGCCTCTGGGGCTCCGAGCATCCCGCTGGCCCAGAGGGAAGGCGCGCGCTTTGGATTCATAGCCAGGTTTCTTTCATCCCCCTCAAGGCCTCCATTAATTAGGTGGTCTCTTGGAGCAGGTCACTCTGAATAGCTTAAGGCACTGTAAAAAATAAAAAAATAAAAAGGAACCACCCAGGCTAGGTGCCCATTTCTCTGAGGATGTGGCAGGTGTGGGGGGCTTGTTTCTGTGGGGTGCTAGCCCACTGCACCCCGATGTGGCCCTGCCTGTAGGCAGGACTGCATTAGTGATTGAATTAGGCAGTACCCTGGGAAGAAAGGGTATGTCAAACACAGTCACCCCACCTCTGCCTTGATCAACACCTCACAGGTTTGGCTAGTCTAGGGCTTAGATATGAGAAGATGTGGGACCAAATTGCAGGGGAGGTGGGGGGCATGGCCTGGATTTGGACACACAAAGCTGCAAGCTTTCTCCTCTTCTCTTCTGAAGCTTGGAGCCAATGGAGGCACTCTGGGCCCCTTTAGTGGGGCCCATCCTCCCCACTACAGCCTCTCTCACCGTCTGAAGCCTCCCTCTGTCGGCCTCACAACGTATCCGAATGCCTGATGCTCTAAGGGGGTCCACCACTTCATGTCCCAGACTTCTGGGCTGTTTGACCTGTCTGCAGGAGCTAGTGGAGTCCTCGGTGTGTGTTGCTAAGAAGCTGAGGGCCCAGATTCAGGAAGAAGCCCCTTGGTTTCCTGGAGGTTTGCTCATGTCCTCGATCCTAACTGTGTCCCTAGGAATGCCCTTGTCCTCCCTGGAGAAAGGCCTGTCCTCATCTCTGGCCAGGACGCCTTCGGGTGTCCCACTCTCCCCTGCTGAACTCTGGGAATGCAGGGGAGATGCAGAGTGATGGGAACTGAACCCAGGGCCTCGTGTATGTTAAGCCAGTTCTCTACCGCCATGCCACACTGCAGGTCAACTTTATTCTGTAACACGTACCATTTTAACCCTCCTTGACTCTACCCCTCGACTATCTTCCCTCCTCATCCTGCCAGCCACGTTCCTGTCTCTGCCGAACCCTTCCTACCAGCATACAACAGTAGTGTTTCCCCATCTGCAAAGGACTCTCCTCACCCTACTTCTGGAAGTTGTAACAAAACTTCTCAAGAGTATATCTGCATTTGCCCTCTTTACTTCTCCTTGAACTCAAATCCTAGTGGATGCACATCCCACTGAGAGTGTCCCCGTCAGGAACACCAGTGGCCTCCACACTGTCCAATGTCACCATCGATCCCCAGGCCGTGTCTTGCTTAGCACACTACAGTGTTTGACCAAGGTACAAACTGCCTCCTTCTCTGCTGTCCCCCTGCCTCCAGGATGCTCTTCCTCAGGCTCCTCCTCTGTCCTGCTCCTCCTGTTCCATCTCAGTATTGGGGAGCCGAGAGAGGGAGGGCTCAGCTCCTAAAGTCCTCCACCAGGTCTCACCTGCTGGTACCACTACCTCCTGAAGGTCTGTTCTTACTAGGTACCAGGTGTTGACCTCGGAAGTCTTCCCATAACCCAGGCCTCTCCCCCAGACTTCAGACTGCTATATCTAATTGTGACTCAGCATTTCCGCTGGGTCAGCCTCCTATCTGGGTTATCTCAGTCTTATCTCAGTGACAGCAACACACCTTCCATTTGCTTGGAACTTCTTCTCTGTTGACCAAACACTTTCATACACATTGACCTGCAGGGTCCTCACAGACACCTCAGGCGCCTGGCTGAGAGGATTTCTAATCTAAAGATAAGGACAATGGTGTTCTCAGAGCCATGTGACTTACTAAAGTCACTGTGTGGTTACAGACTGGGCCTGCACATCAGATCTGATATGGAGGTCCTTGGGTCTCCCCTTCATCCCAAGCTGCCTCCCCAGAATCTCCTGTGGAAGGCACACCTGTCCAGGAGTCACAGAGTTACACATTGGTATTCCCACCTTTCCACACACTGCCTTAATGAAGAATGCCAGAGGGCTGGGAGATTTGCTTTCCAAGCAAATATGAAGATCTGGGTTTGGATCCCCAGAACATGCATTAAAAACCTGGGCCCAGTAAAGTACATCTGTAACCCCAGCATTCAGGAAGCAGAGATGGACAGATTCCTTGAGCTAGCTGGCCAGCTAGTCTGGGCAATCAGTGAGCTCCTTGTTCACGGAGAGACTCAGTCTCAAGCATAAGTGGAGAACAATAGAGAAAGACACCCGACTTCAACCTCTGCCTCCACACACGCATGAACAGGTGAGTTCAGTTACTTGTACAACCAGAGCACACCACAAACATACATGCACACAAAACACATAGACATGCAAACCCTAAACACACACACACACACACACAAGTGCACAATCGTGTATGAAAGAAATCAAGACTCTTGGAAGCCTGTGCGTTACTGCTGATTTACCTCCAATTATCTCTTAAACACCACCCCCAACCTCAAGCACATTGTTTCAAACATTGGGGATATAAATCTTCTAAAAGTTACCACCGAGTAACTGTCTAAGATAAATGTCAATGCACTTACGGCAGTCTCCTTAGCTCCTGTGTAAAAATCTCAGTTAAATTTGGAACAAGTCCCTTGCTATGTGGCTCTTCCTGGATTATGGCTGGACATATGTGTGCATCTGTGTAACATGAGGAAGCATGTGCATGAATCATCATGGTCACACATCTCCCTGTCCCTCACCTTAGGGCTGCTACACTTCAGAAGTTCATTGCCCTCAGGGCACACCACCTCATCCTGCCTTCCCAGCACCACTTGGTAATCATGAGCTTGGGAAACTCAGAGGCTCTATCCTGGTCCTCAAGAAGTGATGTGCATAGCAAGAGGCTGGCTATGTGGAACAGACTGTGGATCTCTCTCTCTCTCTCTCTCTCTCTCTCTCTCTCTCTCTCTCTCTCTCTCTCCCTCCCTCCCTCTCTCTCTCTCCCTCCCTCCCTCCCTCCCTTCCTCCCTCCCTCCCTCCCACCCTCCTTCTCTCTCTCCCTCTGTGTATGCGTGTGTGTGTGTGTGTGTGTGTGTGTGTGTGTGTGTGTGTATATACTGCATATTCATGTGCATGAGTATATATGTCTATGCAGGTGTGCATTCGTGTGGAGGCCAGAAGCCAACCTCTGGTGTCATTCCTCAGGACCTGTGTATCTTGATTTTTTTTTTTAATCATCTGGAGCTTACTGATTAGTCTAAGCTGGCAGGTTAGCAAGCCCCAGAGAGGAGGGGTCTATCTCTCTCCCCAGGACTGTGTGTGCTGTGATGTCCAGGCTTTTTACATGAGCTAGGGATCAATCTGGGACCCTCAGGCAGGCACTGTAAGCACTTTACCAAATAAGCTATCACCATGGTTTCCCAGATTTCTTGTGGATCTTGGCGAAAGTATATAGGGTTGAAAATCAATAGGGACTGTGTGGCCTGTCCATGACCGAGGGTTTCATAGTCAAAGCTGGGTTCTGCATCTCCTTGTATCTCCAAACAGTACAGTCTATGAGTGAGCAGAAATGAGGGTTCCTGGGGTCAAAGGCTTTGGTGGCAGCTAAGCAGTCTTCCTGTGGGCAGAGGGAGGAAACAGGCTAGGCCTGTCTTCAGGGCCTAGACCGGCTTGGTATCCCACCCCTGACTTCTGCAAACCTTTGTATGGCAGCTGTTCTCCTTAGAGAAGGGCAGAGAATCCTTCTCTGTGAGACTGCTGGCAGCCTTGCTCCTAGAACTGGCCCTTGCCTTGGCTACTCTGATCTGGCAATCAACTGTTTGGGGTCAGGGCTTTGACAGCCTGGCCCCACTGCCCTGTCCCGTCCTGTCCTCCTTTATGGCCCATCCACTGCCCTGGATGAAGTCCTGCAGGTAACATGGCGTGATGTTCTGAGCTGAGGCTTTGGTACCATTGACATTTGGGGCAGGATGACAAGCATGGCCTCTTCAGTACTGAGCTCTACCTCCTGCTCCAGAGTGACTTATTGTGGTGGCTCGCCTATGCACTGCAGGATGTTTGAAGCATCCCTGGCCTACAGCATCTTCTACTAGACTCTTTCTCCTCTTTCTCTGGGAAGATCAACAAACACAGCCAGACACTGTCCCCTGTCTCTGGAAGGAGGGGCTGCCCCAGGGTGAGAACCTCAGCTCTACAGTCATGTCTTGGGGTCACATCTGGCTCCGCACTGAGTTCTTTGACACCCCTGAGCCTCATTTTCCTTATCTGCAACACAGGGAGCCCTGTCTTGACTCACAGGGGCTGAGGTTACAGAGAGGTCCAATGCTTTACCCCACGCATAGCTACTCTCCTGGTCCCCCAGTGTCACTGCCCTCCTGGGCTGCCTCTACCTCACACAGCAGGCCCAGCCTATCCTGCTGCTGGCTGACCCCTGCTAGGGCACAGTGGCAGCAAAAGACCCCCAGAGCCCTCCAGCTGTTGGGGAGGAGAGTGGGAGTACTACGCAAATGCCCTGGAGGGAGCGTGTGAGACATTGGCCAGGGCCCCTAGAAAATAGCCAGGCAATTACTCAGAATGACTAATTACGCTATGCTCTGTGATCCCTGGGGAGTTTGGACTCTTCCCAAATCCTTGGACACATCCCAGCAGAGAACAGCCTAGGGCTACACCAGTGTGCAGATGGGTCACAACATGGGAAGCCTGCAGCCTACAACTTGAGAAGAGGCTGTGCCTAGGGGCTGCAGGGAGGACAGGGACTCTCAGGAGCTCATACAGAAGTGTATGCCCTGGGCATGAACTTCAGACAAACCCACAAGACCAGCTGTCCAAGATCTGAGTGGCAGCAGACAGCAGAGGTGTCTAGAAGAAAGCCGGGCCTATGGACTCGGTGTTCACTCCCCTACTCTGCACGCCGTAAGCAAGTGTCCATGCTGTAGAAGCACATTCCCCCCCCCCCCCAGCCATGCCTCTGGGGACCCCCAAAGACCTTGAATAGACAAGACGGGTAGAGAGCTTAGTGCCAGGAGCCTGTTCAGACTCTGCAGAGGGAACAGGGATGCAGCACCCAGATAGGTGAGGCACAGAAGCCATCTTGGGTGATCTGTGCAGAGCCATGAACTAGATGTGGAAAAAGCCTCCTTTGGATAAGGTAAGCATGGGTGCCATGGTTCTGGGGCACAAAGAGAGGTAGCCTTCTTTGGGAGAGGCACCTTGGGGCTCAGGCTTTATCTTGCTGAGGGTCTTAGGAACGATGGGATGGGAACAGATGGCAGGTGTCCAGAGAGCTTGGTCAGGACTAAACTAGTAAGGATTACAGCTGACACACGGGCACCTGCTGAGTCAGGAATGGAGCCTGCCTCTAGTTCGTTTCTGTTTCAGGTGACCCAAGCAGGCTGAGAAACCTCTATGTGGCTGAGACTGACCTTGAACTTCTGACTTTCCTGCCTCTACCTCCTGAGTGCTGGGAGTACAGGTGTGCACCATTGAGCCTGTTTTTAGCTTTGTTGCTGCTAGGTAAGTATTGTACCAACTGAGCTAGAGGCCTCCTCTGCCTCCCGTCTGCATTGCAGCCCTAGGCTACAGGCAGATAGGAGTGGGAGGAGGGAGTGAAGATGTCCTCAAATATTCAATTAGGAAACAAACTCAGTCGGGCGGTGGTGGTGCACGCCTTTAATCCCAGCACTCGGGAGGCAGAGCCAGGCGGATCTCTGTGAGTTCGAGGCCAGCCTGGCTACAGAGTGAGTTCCAGGAAAGGCTCCAAAGCTACACAGAGAAACCCTGTCTTGAAAAACAAAACACACACACACACACACACACACACAAAAAAAAAAAAAAAAAAAAAAAAAAGAAAGAAAGAAAGAAAGAAAGAAAGAAAGAAAACAAACTCAGGGGGTAGAGGTAGGAAAAATCAGGGGTACAAAGCTAACCTCAGTTCTATGACTGGGCTACATGAGACCCAGCTTCATAACTGCAAACCTGAGTGAGAGCCTGAGACAAGAGGCCACGTGTCCCTGCATTCACACAGCCCTCTCCCCACCTTAGCTGCCAGTGGCCTCTGCAGCAGCTCACAAACATTCCACATGCCACGAAGCTGTTTCCCAAATACTACCTCCAAGAAGATCCAGTCTCCCCCTCCCTTCTAGCTACATCACCAGGCCAGCACCAGGGCCCAGCATTTCCCGTGTTTTTCTGTCGTCATTAACGTCCTCTTTTCTGCCACCCTCACACCCACTGCAGGGTTAGGGTCAGGGTTCTGTCTCTCCATGATCCTCCAAGCCCATCTGCATCATCTGCCTATTTGGCTTGAGCACCCCCCCCATTCTCTCCTCTGGACCCAGCTCTTCACCCCATCTCTCTTCAGCTTGTTTCCTACACTATGGCCAGATCAATATTGTAAAAGGTGTGACTAGGAACACAGTACATCCTTTTAAAGACCTGACGATGGTTTCCATCACACTAACAAAATCCAAATTCCTTGTCCAGTTCTCAAACTCATTGAGCCCCATTACCTCAGGGCCTTTGCACATGTATGATCAGCTCTTTGGGGTTGGAAGAAGCCACACTCCTGAAGACAAATTTGGTTCCTGCACAGAGGAGCTGGTATCAGCTCCAGCCTTGAGGCAGTGCCTCGGAAGGGCAGCCGTGGTGGCCACGAGGGAGGGTGGAGGAACATACCTGTACAGCCTGTCCCAAAGCCCAAGGCATATGAGGGGAAGGGAGGTCTGCAATGGAGTTTCCAGGACAGCCTACAGCCTGGGCTGGCAACAGTGGGAGTTCTTAGGGTACAATGAAACTGTCATCCCCTAAGTGGCCCTCAGTGAGCCAACCCTCCCAGTCCCCGTGACAAGGAGGTGGCCTGAGTAAATGGAGCTGTGTTCCCAGCTCTGCTGGAGGCAGCAGCATGGTTGGCTTCAGTGTCTGAGCTGGGGACTCATCAGGCAGGACAGCAATGAATGCCGGGGTAACCGGTGTCACCTGAGGTTCTGTATGTTCCCCTACGAGGAGGCCTGGAGCCAGGCAGGCGGCCAGGGCCTCATCCTCCAGCTCCTCAGTAATAGCAGTGTGTTCACTTGTCCCCTGGGGCCTTAGTTCCCAGAGATTTGAGCCCCAATCACCTCCCCAAGATAGCAGCCACCTCAAGATCTTCTTTCTGCAGGCACAGCCCCAAACACTGAAGGCAGCCATTGCAGTCCCCTCCCATGTGTGGGTTGAATGGTGAACCCCTCATTCTGGACATGTCCAGTACATCAGAATGTGAACTTAGAAAGAGATTCTACGGGACTGGAGAGATGGCTCAGCCATTAAGAGCACTGGTTGCTCTTCCAGAGGACCCAGGTTCAATTCCCAGCACCTACATGGCAGCTTACAACTGTCTGTAACTCCAGTTCCAGGAGACCTAACACCCTCACACAGACATACATGCAGGTAGAAAGGTAGAACATCAATGTGAATAAAATAATTTTAAAAAGAAAGAAAGAAAGAGACTCTATGGAGTAACTATGGGTCACAGGTGAGGCCCTGATCCACCATGACCAGTGTTCTCTAGGAAAGGGAAACAGACTCAGGGCAATGTGCACAGAGTGGGGTGAAGAGACACAGGGAGAAGCAGCCTGGAGCCTCATCTGCTGCTCAAGCTGGCAGTCTGGTGCAGGCCCAGCAGCTGTGGCACACTAGCTCACTCATACTGTCCTTTGGCACTTCTGTGGCTGGCTCCTGAGACACACTGCCAGTCCATCTGTGACCCTGACATGGACCTGAGCATGGTGTCTATTCTCTAGAAAGCATTGAAAGTGACGCCTTAGACATGTGCCTTCCAAAAGTGCATCCTGTGGCAGCACTTCAACATAGACACTGAATCTGAGTGTTCCACAGAAGCGTGGAATCACAGGACTCTAAGCTTTGATTTCTTCAGCTTGGGATGGGTACACCACCACCTTGCCTGGGTCAGTGTAAACAGCACAAGAGCCTGAGATGGCATGAGAATATTGTCTGCAGGTCACAGGGACATCACCACGGCAGCTTTTCATGCTTGGTACTCATGAATCCCATAACCCCACATGCCTTGACACCTCACACCCCTTCTCCTTCCACTGTGCCTAAACACATGCCCACTCCATGCTTGTGAAGCAGTCCCTCGCACTAAGAGATAGAAACTTTTGGTTATTTCTGCCAATATGTGTCTTGGGAGAATCAGCTCATTTCTCGACTGGCTGGGAGCCTCTGGGTTCCAGGATTGATAACTAACAGTCACCATCTCCAGCTGTGTGGCGTTCAGAAGTCTGGGGAATGTGGCCATTGTCTTCATCTAAATCTTTGCTCATCTAAATCTTTACACTTAGTATTGAAAAGGGACAGAAATTGGAGAAAGCCACTTTGCAGACTTCTCTATGCCTACTGGGCTTCGTTTTCAATTTTTTTTAAAATTTTATTTATTTATATTTTATGTATGAGTGCTCTGCATATATGCCTGACACCAGAAGAGGGCATCAGATCCTATTACAGATGGTTATGAGCCACAATATGGGTGCTAGGAATTGAACTCAGGTCCTCTGGAAGAGCAGCCAATGCTCTTAACCACTGAGCCATCTCTCCAGCCCCTCAATTTTTTTTTTAATATAAACATGTGATTTAAACAGGGTCTTATTTTGTAGTCCAGGCTAACCTTGAACTCTTTTTCTTTTTGTTTTGTTTTTTTAGACAGAGTCTCCCTGTGTAGTCCTAGCCTGGGACTCACTATGTATACCAGGTTGACCTGGAACTAACAGAGATCTGCATGCCTGTGCCTCCTTAGTTCTGAGAGTTGGCCTTGAACTCTTGATCTTCCTGCCTTAGCCTCCCCAAATAGAATTACAGGTGTGTGCCACAATGGCCAGATCATCTTAATTCTTAGCAAACATATTGATAATAGTAACATCCAGCCAGTGTCATGCTTGAGTCCTGTCTCAGCTCTGGTGGGACTATTTGTGCCACTGTAACCAGCAAAGGACACAGAGCAGGCTCAATGACCCCCTTCTCTGTTTAGGGCCAATGGTTACATAGTCTCCAGTCCACCACGGCATCCACCCAGCCCTCCTTATGTATCATACCCTAAACCCTAACTAACTGAGAGATGCTTCATCAACCACCTCCAAATGGACATGCACTTCCGGGTGGAGGGTAGCCTCTGAGACAGCTGGTTTGGGTTAAAAGAAGGCAGGTGGCAGGGCGAGGGGGTGAGTGTTGCTCTGGCCACACAACGTCTTTCAAAAAAGTTATTTTTGTATATATGTATGCATGCATGCATGCATGTGCATCTGTGTGTGTCTGTGTGAATGCATGGGCATCTGTGTGCAGGTGTGTACACAGAGATCAGAAGGGGGCATCAGGTGTCCTCCATTACTCTCCATCTATTCCTTTGAGGCAGGATCTCTCCCTGAATCTGGGACTTGATTTTTCTTGGCGAGGCTGGAAGCTAGTCAGCTCCAGTGATCCCCTTGTCTCCCTCTCTCAGAGCTGGGATTACAGGCAGTCAAGGGGTTATGTGAGTACTGGGATCTGAGTCGGGTCCTCAAGACCGAGCAGCAAAAACTCTCAACTGCTGAGCCATCTCCCCAGATCTCACACTGTGTCCTATACTTCTATTTGGTGCCACCCCCAAAGTCTGGGAGAGTTCATGGGAAAAGTTAGGTCTCTAGAGTCTCTTACAAATTTAGTGACCTGGTCCCTGAAGTCAACCAGTCCACAGGGAAGCAACCAGAGGGAGCTGAGCAAGAGCTGGCCCTTTCAGAGGGGCTGGTCCTTCTCCAGGGACACATTCTCAATTCTCCGTGTTGCCTCCCCATTCCTTATTTTAGGGGTTGCAACCCCAATGCCCCTAGGGCCCCGCTATGATTGTAAGGGACTGGCATGGGCTTTGTAAAGTGAGACGATAGATAAGTTTTGGCCTTGAGCCTCAGTGCCGTAAAAGAGGCAGGGCCGGGGTGGAGAGGGACTGTACAAAGGATGGCTGTTTGTCCTTCTGAGGACCAGCAGGGTTTGGGCATAGCATGGCTCTGAGGGCCGGATGTGGTGGAGACACACTAGCTGGGACTCTTGCCCTGCCCACTGGGAAAATGACTTAGATTTCTGAGCCTCGGTGTAATTGTCTGAAAAGTGATGGCCATTCTAACCACATTCACACCATAGTGTTTTGAGGCTCAATTAAACCAGGAAACATTTTTAAAACCACCAAGGAAGTCAAGCAACAGCAGCTGCTGTTGCCCACCCACCCGCTGAGCTCTACTTCCTGCATGTGCCTAGTGCCCGGCTCCCAGGGTCTGTGTGCTGCCAAGGAAACAGGCAGGTGCTGGGGCATCTCCAAAGCTGGGCCACTGCCCCCTGGAGGGGTTACTTTCAAGTGTCTCAGGTGCCTGGGGCCGTACTTTAGTTGGTAGAGTGCCTGCACAATATGCACAAGGCTCTGGGTTCAAACCCGAGCTGCGTGAAGCGTGACGGTAACGCCAGCATTCGGGAGGTAGAGGCCAGCAGATCAGAAGTTCAATGCCATTCTCAGCTGCACATCAAGCTGAGACCATCTTAGGCTACAGGAAACCCTGGTTCGAAAATGATATCTCAGCATTTTCTTCTGAATTAAGAGTCCTATTAGGACAGTGGTAAAGAGGGGAAACTGAGTCAAGAGAGGACCAAAAATCACAGTGATGTTCCCTGAAAGACTGGTGTAAGTTAAAAGGAAAACTATTTGGGGGCTAGGGATGTGACTCAGTGGTAGAGTGCTTGTCTGTAGTATGTTCAAGACCCCAGCTCCAATTCCTAGGACCACAAACAGGACAAAGAAAACCTCTGTGAAAGGCAAGAAAGGAGTCCTCTCCAATGTGCAGAGCGAGTAGACTGGGAGGTGTTGGCTATGGAGATAGACTAAACCAAGATCAAACCCTATGAGAGCTCAGGTATAGGACAGGGAAGACGCCAAGCTGACCAGTGGTGCAATGAAGATACCATGAACAGATGTTGGCCCCTGGGACCAAGGGAGCTGGTGCTCCAGGGCTTACAGATGACACTTCAGAAAGCATGGCTGAATAGTTATTCTAACCCACGTGGTTATCGGGGTGCTCCCAGCTCTATTTCATGCAGAGTGTTCTGCACTCATGCACTGAGTCCTTACACAAAGAAAGGCTTTGTGATCAATTTTGCAAACACTTGCATTTGGAGAATTAATGCCCCCCCACCCCGTGTGTGTGTGTGTGTGTGTGTGTGTGTGTGTGTGTGTGTGTGTGTTTAACTTACTATATATATATGCTAGCCTTGCACTCAAGACAATCCTCCTGCCTCAGCTCCCCATGTATGGGCTGAAGGTATGCATCACCATGCCCAGCTCAGGAGGCGATAATCATCTTCTGCCACAAGTCTGTCCAGCCTTCAGGGGCCTCTCCAGAAGGGCAGAACCAATTGTTCCTCAGAGGAGACAGGGTGCATAGGAGAGCTGTGCTCAGGGGCTGGAAGCAGAAAAGGTCTACTCTGCAATCCCAGAGGTCCAGGCCAAAGTCAGAGGGAAGGAAACCCTCCACCCTCATAGTAACACTTGAACATGAGTCTGACTGTGGAGAGCCGTCTGATGGTGGGAGCTGCAGGAGGCAGACCAGTTCTTAGAGCCAAGAGCACATGAATGGGCAGTGGGGGGGTCACCAGGCAAGGCAGGGCCACTATGAGGCCACCTGTACCCAGAGGGACCTCGGCTCCTCTGAGTCAAGGCCTCCTCCTCCGCCTCACCCCCTACTGTCTCATTCATCTGCTCCTCATTCCAGGAATGCTTTTCCTACTCTGCAGAAGAGCACCATGCTAAGTGGAGCTCTGCGTTTTCTTCAGCAGAGTCTGAGTGAGACAAGGGTGGTGATCAAGTAGGGGTTACAGGGAAAGCTGAAGCAACAAAACACAAAAACAAACAAAAACCCGCAAATATGCACCATAAAGCACATCTCTTAGGAACTCTACAGCTAAATATTGACGTTTTAGCAGGTGCTATGAGACTTGAGTAGGACTTCCCTTCTAATCAGGGATGGGAGTAAGTCTCTCTGAGTGATATGCAACCGAATGCAATTGACCAGGGCAAGAGATCAAGGACGGCCATGGAGGCGGAAGGAGTAGCAAGGAATGGCAAATCTGAGGTCATCCTGGGCTGTGTGGACCCTGTCTCAAGGGGCAAAAAGAAGCAGATGAAATGGGGATATACGTGGAAAATAAAAGTCAATAAACAGGGCTAGAGAGGCTGGGCGGCGGTGGTGCACGCCTTTGATCCCAGCACTCGGGAGGCAGAGCCAGGCGGATCTCTGTGAGTTCAAGGCCAGCCTGGTCTACAGAGCGAGATCCAGAACAGGCATCCAAACTACAGAGAAACCCTGTCTCGAAAAACAAAAACAAAAGGGGGGGGGTGGCTAGAGAGACGGCTCAGCAGTTATCACTGTTGCTCTTGCAGAGGACCCGGGTTCAGTCTCCAGTGTCCACCTGGTGGTTCACTATAACTCCAGGTCCAGGGGTTCCAACATACTCTTCTGGCCTCTGTGTGCCCCAGGCATGCACAGAGTGCTTATACTTACATACATATACACATACATACACACATACATGCAAGCAAAACACTCATACACATAAAAATAAATAAATCTAAAAAGATTTTTTAAAGCCAATAAAAGAGCATGGTGACTGTCCTAAAGGACAGATAAGGAAGGGGATGGTATGACAAAGGTCATTCCCATGTCCAGCAGTGTGGCTGGCCCCACGACCATGGCCAAGGGGACCCTCCCCTCTTCATATCTCACAAGTGCATTTCCATTCTGTTCCTCAGGAGATGAGCCTGGGTTAACTCTTTCAGCCTTCTCTGTACCCCTCTTTCCTATCTGAGAAGGAGGGGAGGGTACAAGACTCATTGGCAAGGCCGTCACGGGAGGTTAGGACGGCTTTCCCCATGGCCAGCCCTGCTCTTTTGGGGAACCCATATGGGATAGTCCATTTGCTCCTGTTCCCGTGCTCCAGGTACCTGAGCTTCAGTCAGGGAGGGGTGGCCTAATGGTCTAACCTCCTCCATTGGTCTAGTTTCTCTCAGTTAATGAGTCCCTGGACTCTGGGTCTTAGAGGGTCTGGGTTCTACAGAGAAGGAGTGTGGCTGCCTGGTCCTCCTTGTGCCTCAACTTACCTGCTAGACATGTGATATTCTTTATTTTCTAGGAGGCTGTCTCACCCCAACCAGGAGACAGTCTCTGGACTTAACCCTCAGCTTTAGACTAACCTTCCTCTGCACAATGTGTATCAGATACATTGTGTCATAATATTAACAAATAGTCACAAATATTAACATAACAATTATTTCTTGAAAGTAGCAATCCCTTCTGCTAGTTGCTCTAAATTTAAAAAAATAGATTTGATTCTAATGTGTACACGTTTTTTGCCTGCATGCATGTGTACGCGTGCACCACATGTATGCCTGGTGCAGGGGGAGGTCGGAAGAAGGCAGGGGATCTCCTGGAACTGGAGTCCTAGAACCGAGCCTGGGTTCTCTGAGAAAGCAACAAGTGCTCTTCCCCTCTGAGCCATCTCGCCAGCCCTTAGTCACTCTACATTTTATCTTTAGGTTAGGCACTCTGATCTAGATGGCCAGACAGCATGACACTCAGTCCGTACGCCAGCCCGGGAAAATTGCTAGGACACTGTTGGAGACCTTGCTCAGCTCTTCACACTATATTCTTTATATACCCAACAAGGGACAGGCCAGAATAACAGCAATTTGATCAAGTAGTTGGGTTTTAGCTTAAGGAAGGGTAAGCAGGTTCACAGAACCACGGGGGGTTATGCTTACACTAGCCTCACCCCAGGCCACAGCGCACTTCTCTTCCCATCTACCCTCCGTCCCAATTTTCCCTGCATCACTGATTTTGCAAGGGCCCCAAGGCCTCTCTGGAACACAGTAGACTGGAAGGACATCTGCCCGTGGCACCTTCTCTCTGCTTCTCTACCCTCCCCGGGAGCACGCTGTTCCTCCCTCTGGGCCCCAGAATGTTCTTTAGTCTGGAGAAATGGTTCAAATGGGAGTCAATCCAAGTTTGTAAATTCCAGTAAAGGCATGTGCGGAACCATGCTTGGGAGGCACATTCTCAAATTCCCTAGAAGTAAGTTTAGGTCACAAGGAAACTGGTTTCACAGCTGGGAAAGGAGGGAACAGAGTGTGTATTACCCCAAATGGCAGCACAGCTCAAGTGAGCAGACGCTCTCCCACCGGGTTCCTTGTGAGTTCCCCAGGTTTCTCACATCCCTCACCGTCAAAGGATACTGGAAACAAGAGCCGCAGTCCCTAGATGTCCCTAGGGTTAGCGTCCACCAGCAGCAGGCAAACAGGAGCCCCAGACTGGCCAATGTTTATTCCTGAGGCTTCAGAATCCAAAGCCCAGAGCCCTTTACTCACCCCCCTCCCAGTGACACCTTCAACTCATTACCTGTGCCACTCAATTCTCACTAACACCTGCAATGGCACAGCGAGTCCTTGGGGGTCAGCGGCCTGCAGCAGCTGCAGACCCAGCCACTGTACAGCCCACCATCGAGACACAGGGGGGCTTGTGAGCATCCAAATGCTTGTACATATGCCCTGGCCAGCAAAAGCTACCTGCCACCAAGACACGTGAGGGTTGATTTCATGTTTATGTGACTCTCAAACCAAATACCAAACAAGCCCCATGCTTTGCTAACTCATCTCTGGCAGATGGGGGTAGGGCATGAGTGTGCTGGGGCTTCTGGCTCCCCAGGAATCACCTAGTGACCAAGGACCATGCTAGGACCAGTTATCACTGCCCCAAACCCCAGTCTTCTCAGGCTTCCTTTCTTCCCCCCACGGTCCAGCCCTACATTGAGTGAGATCATGTCGTCCTTCAGGTAGCAGTGCTGAGAGCCCCTGGAGGCGTAATTCAGTACACCCCAAATGAGCTGTGCTTAGTGAAGCTTATCACAGGATGGACAGCTTCTGTGCACCTGCTAAAGACCTCAGCAGTCTCCTCACCACCCCCTACTCAGTGCAGTCTCCTGTGACTAACTAGAACTTTCTGATGTGGAGCCTGAGATTGCTCCAGGACAAGCCAGCTGGATCTACCTGCACACCCATTTGCTTTGGGAATCTTCACTGCAACAGACCCCACAGACTTAGGAGGAGGTCCCCCTGTCGCCTGAGGCGCTGATGAGGTTGAGTCCTGACATTTCTGTGGGCAACAAAAGTCTGAGACTCCCAGTGTGGGAATGGGCATGCCCATCCCGTGCTTGTTTCGGGGCTATGGATACCAGGTGACTTGCACACAGTCACCATGGGGCTCTACCACTCTGAGCTAGGCTGGACTTACCTACCAGCAGGCAAAGCCCTAGACCATTTTTCCCTGAGCTGGGCCCAGTGTTGTGTGTGTGTGTGTGTGTGTGTGTGTGTGTGTGTGTGTATGTGTGTGTGTGTGTGTGTGTGTGTGTGTGTGTGTTGGAGGTGGGGGAAGAGTGTTAGGTACAGCAGCTGGCCTTGGGCTTCTTCTTGATCCACTCTGAGGAAGTAGAGGCTGAGAGAGGCCTCACTGCCTACACATGCTCCACAGCACCAGGCCTTCCGAAGCCCTGTCTTCCAAGAACCCTTTCAAGCTGCATCCATCCAGGGCTTTCCTGATGTCCCCCTCCTCAGAGGTCCACACTACCTGTGGCACTTCTTTTAGCCCCTTCCCATATCCAGCAAGGTTCTTGAAAAGTGGCCTTTCTTTCCTACACCCTAGTATGTCCCTCTAGACAAGCCGGGATAGGTGTGAGACTGCCCACAGCCGCCCTCCTCTCCAGTGGAAGAGGAGGGTCCAGCTCCTGTGTACCAGCATGACAGTCTATCCAAGCTTGAAGCCTGCGTGGTGGCAAAGAAGAGCCACTACCACCATGTTCCATCGTGAACAATCCCATCTGGGGCCTCTGTGGGGCTTTGAGAAGTCAGCTCAGCCTGTCTGTAGGTTGCTGACCCAAAGATGTGTCAAGGACCTGCAGATTCCTTCCAGATAATAGGGATCATTGGGTGAGAGGGAGGCACTGGGATCATTGGGAGGCATTTGTGTGAATGGAGAGATGTTATGCATCCAAGGGGCTGTAGATAGTGAGGATTCAGAAGAAACCAGATCCATAGACCCTTTTCATATGAACTTGGTTTCAGATTAACTTGTTCCTGGATCAGAGTGGCTTTGAGAGGCAGGGCCTAGGGACTCCTCGGGAGATGAAGGGACACTTATAAGAGGTAACACAGATGTGGCTTAAGGTACTAAATGATAGATGTCATCAGGTTCAGAAGAACACTCCATGCTGGGAGGGATACATAAAGGCACCGTGTGGTCACTTGGGACCAGTGGGGAGGTGGGCAGACAGTTGGGGGTGGGGAGCAAGGCATGGCCAGAGCCTAGAGCTGGCAGACTTTGGCCAAAGCTCCTGCTCCTAGGCTGCCAGAGAAGGAAGCACCTACCTGTACCACGGTGGGTAGGTGCTGAAGACCTGGAGTCATAGATGGCAGGGTCCTGCAATTGAGAAGTCATCCAGTGCCCCCTTGGTGCCCCGGCCCAGAGCCTGCCACGCCTGTAGCGCCAGGGGCCATGCTGAGGAGGATCTGAAAGGAGAGGGCTGTGGGAGGCGTGGCCTGGGCCCTGATCCCCTAGGGCAGGCTCTGAAGGGCCTGGAGGGAGGCTAAGTTCCAGGCCTCCTTACAAAGGTCTGAGGAAGAGTACCGGAAATTGTGTAGAAGGGGCCAGGCCCTGGGGCCAGCCCAAGCCAACCTGAGGCCAGGGAAACTCAAGGAAGAGCAAAAGTGGGAACAGTGTGTGCCTAATGCACATGGATGTGGGCCCAGGACAGAGAACTTCAGCCAGGAGCTGAGACCCCAGACAGAGACCTGTCCCCAACAAGGGAAGGCAGGTCTTAGGGGTGTGAACGGAGCTTTGAAGCTAGAAGAGACCTTCTGGCCAGGATTACACTTAGCACCAGGGTGGGCAGATAGGTGGTTCCCTGCACTCAATCAACAGCTTGTTCCAGGCTCTCCTGTATGCACTGCCTTCTGGGTTCACCCCAGTCTGGTGGCCTTTCCCTCCTGGGAAGAGCAGAAAGGCCTCAGGTGTGGGGCAAGAGAGTACAGTGCCATGGCAAGGGTGAGGGACGGAGGGGGAGGGGGCAGGTTTGAGAGAGATCCAGGAACACGCAGAGCATACGGGAGGAGATATGTTGGCCAAGGTGGAAGATGGAGCGGGACCCAGCTGAGGATGCTGAGGTGGGATGTGGGGCATGTGGTAGGAGGGCCAAGAGGGTCTGAGGTAGACATGTGTGAGGAGGAAAAAGGCTACAGTCTGAAGCTGAGGGGCGGGAGTCCACAGGCAGGGGAGGACAGAGAAATAACTTGAATGGGAGACGGCTGTCCAGCAAGAAGAGTAGCAAGTGGAGTCTGGGAAGGTGCCAGGTAGTGGGCAGGAAGGAAGGTGCCAGGTAGGGAGGGAGGGAGAGGATGTCAGACAGGGCAAGTGGGAGAAGGCTGCCAGGAGGAGCAGGTGGGAAAGTGCTGGGCAAGAGGGAGGTGCCAGGCAGTGGGGAGGAGGGTGGTGCCAGACAGGGAAGGGAAGGTGCCAGGCAGCAGGGTGCCAGACAAGGGCAGGGGGAGGGGATGCAGGTGGAAGGAGGGTAGGAAGGTACCAAGTAGGGGTGGGAAGAGAGGGTACCAGGTAGGGATGAGGTGTCAGAGATGGGGCTGGATGGGAGTTGGCTAGAAGAGGTAGGAGAAAGAGGTTCCCGGTCAGGGAGCGTGCCAGGCAGGGGGAATGAAGGGAGTCAGGGTGGTGGGCAACACCAGGAAAGAGGGAAGAGGACAGCAAGGAAGAAGGAGGGTGCCAGAGAGGGAGGAGGGCACTGGCCAGGTAAAGGGAAGATGCCAAGCAAGAGAAAGCAGGGAAATGCCAGGTGGGTAGAGGAAGGGGATGCCAGTTAAGGGGAAGAAGGATGCCAGGCAAAGAGAAGGATGCCAGGCAGAGAGAGGATCAGGGATGCCAGGTAGAGGGAGGAGGGATGCCAGGTAGAGGGAGGAAGGATGCCAGGTAGAGGGAGGAAGGATGCCAGGTAGAGGGAGGAAGGATGCCAGGCAGCGGGAAGAGGAATGCCAGGCAGAGAGAGGAAAAGGAATGCCAGGCAGGAGGAAGAGGGATGCCAGGCAAAGGGAGGAGGGATGCCAGGGAGCAGAAGGAGGGATGCCAGGCAGGGAAGAGAAGGGATGCCAGGCAGAGGGAGGAGGGGGGTGCCAGCAGAGGCGAGGCAGTTCTGCCAGCAGGGAAGGCGGGGGCGCTGGCGCAGCGCGGCTGGGCGGCGTGTTTGCCTAGGGCCGTGGGGGCCGCGCGGTGCGGGTCGCTCACCTGCTCCCTCGGGACCCCGGCCGGGAGCGCGGCTGCCCGCCCTCGGCTCCGAGCTCCTGCTCGACTTGGCGCCTGCGCTGCTGCAGCCTGGAGCGGGGGAGGCGCAGGGAGCGTCTGCAAAGAGCTAGGCACTTAATAATGAGTTAGGGATCGGAGTAAGAAGCTTTGCCCCATCCAACCGTGTGTGTGATCTTCAGCTCTGAGCCCTGAGACTGAGCCCTTGCCAGACCTAGACCCACCCGTGGTGAACTTCAAGCCTGTGCACAGATATCTTGTAAATGCACCTGTGCACTCAGCTTTCACAATACGCTCAAAACACTGCGTGGCTTCTCACAGCTCCACACTAACAGTCCACCCTATGGGCATATATACACACAGCTGTGTGCTCACATACAGTGGGAGCATCATAAGTGCTGCAGATGTTAACGCAGTGTTCCCCTGCATACTATGTGAGGAAGGCTTTGGTATACCCTTGCAGCATTTGAGATCCAATTGAGAGCTCTCGTGTAGCATGGCTCATTGACACAGACCTCAAGAAGGCCACTCAGAGAAACCCTGTCTCGAAAAACCAAAAAAGAAAAAAAGGAAAAAAAAAAAAAAAAAAAAAAAAAGAAGGCCACTCAGAGCACAGGGCCAGCCAAGCCTGGTTCTGGTCACCTGTGAGGTCTTCCCAGAGTCCCACCTCCAGTCACCAGACCCCAACCAGCAGAGTATCCGACACTGCAGGGCTGCACTCTGACCTGCAGAGCAAATGGGTTCAAAGAGCTGGGCAAGGGCCAGCGTGTGTGGGAAGAAGCTGGTGAAGAGGACACAGACCGGGAGAGTAAGCCTGCTAGGTGGCCAGGACTGGAGGACAGTCCCTCCCTCCCCCAAGGACATGGCAGACAGTAGGGAGCTGTGGAAGAGGCTGAGGTCAAGGCCCTGCCCTGCTACCTTACTTTTCCCTCTGCCCTAGAGACCTGGCCACTCCACTCACGTGATGGACAGTTCAGAATCTAAGCCCTGATCCCTGCCTGGCTGTGCTGTTGCCGGAGTCCACGGATCTCACAGGCATGAGCAGAGCTGTCACATCTTTCTTTCTTTCTTTCTTTCTTTCTTTCTTTCTTTCTTTCTTTCTTTCTTTCTTTCTTTCTTTCTTTCTCCCTTTCTCTCTTTTGTCTTAAAACTTTAATCATAAAAAAATAGACATAATCAAAAATACAACATCTTTTTAAAAGATTTACTTTTATTTGAAATTATGTGTATGTGTGTGGGCATGTGCAGATGTGTGAAGGTGCCTGCAAAGGCAGACAGTGTTGGACCCCCTGGAGCTGGAATTCCAGGCACTTCTGAGCTGCCTAGCAAGAGTCCTGGGAACATCACTCTGGTCTTCTGCAAGAGCAGTACATAACTTACCTGCTGAGCTAGACAGGACGGCATCTATCCCAGACTGGCCTCTTACTTGCTACGTAGCAGAGGGTGCTCTCGAACTCCTGTTCCTCCTGCCTTTGCCTGAGGTCACAGTACAGGCACCCTATCCCTCTGACATTGACTGTAGGCTGTGGCACCCCCCTCTTCTGTCCCCCTATTCAGAGCCGGTAGGGAAGCCACCCAAGATGGGGCATAAGATGATGGACAATGAATCTGGCACCCTGACATTTCTGAGTGGGTCAGCAGAGAACAATGTCGGAGAAGTCAGTGAGATTACCACAGTGCTCAAAACCTTGACTGAAAATGACTCTTCGTGAGTCTCTGCCACTCTGGATAGAGACTCTGTGATGGGACCAGGGAGGCACGTCAGTCTGGGCTTCTTGGCCACACTTAACACCTGACACCAAGAGGAAGATTCGGGGAGACAGGGCCCTGAGATGCCTGTGCTGGGCTGAGGCAGCTAAGCAGGGCCAGGCCAGTGTTGGACTAGGCTACAGTTGGGGTGTAATTGTACCCTGAAGTACTGCTTTTATAGTCAGAATTTGGAAACAATCTGAATTTTGTCAACACATAACAGATGAGGTCAACTGAGCGGCAGGCATTAGCAGGTGCCTAGAAGATAAATTACTTAGTAGTCTCTAATGACATTTAGATAAAAAGATACATATTGATCTAGAAGGATCTCAACTACAAGTCAAGGGGAAAAAAGCAACGCATACAGGTAAGTATGTAAAGAATACCAGCATCTGTGAGTGTGAACATGAGCAAGCATGTGTTGTGTGTGCAAGCATGTGACTTGTATGCTATGTAAATGTGTGTGTGTGTGTATCACATACAGGCTGTCTGTATCTAAAGCACTATTCCAGAAAGATGAGTTTCTCACTTCCTTTTTTCTTTTTTAAATAATCTTTTAATTATATTTTATTTATTTATTTATTTATTTATTTATTTATGCCATGGTGTAGAGGTGTGGAGGTGTGGAGGTGTGGAGGTGTGGAGGTGTGGAGGTGTGGAGGTGTGGAGGTGTGGAGGTGTGGAGGTGTGGAGGTGTAGAGGTGTGGAGGTGTGGAGGTGTGGAGGTGTAGAGGTGAGGTGGAGAGGTGGAGAGGTGGAGAGGTGGAGAGCTGTAGAGGTGTGGAGGTGTGGAGGTGTGGAGGTGTGGAGGTGTGGAGGTGTAGAGGTGAGGTGGAGAGGTGGAGAGGTGGAGAGGTGGAGAGGTGGAGAAGTGTGGAGGTGTAGAGGTGTGGAGGTGTGGAGGTGTGGAGGTGTAGAGGTGTAGAGGTGTAGAGGTGAGGTGAAGAGGTGGAGAGGTGGAGAGGTGGAGAAGTGTGGAGGTGTAGAGGTGTGGAGGTGTGGAGGTGTGGAGGTGTAGAGGTGTAGAGGTGTAGAGGTGAGGTGGAGAGGTGGAGAGGTGGAGAGGTGGAGAGGTGGAGAAGTGTGGAGGTGTAGAGGTGTGGAGGTGTGGAGGTGTGGAGGTGTAGAGGTGTAGAGGTGTAGAGGTGAGGTGGAGAGGTGGAGAGGTGGAGAGGTGGAGAGGTCAGATAACAACTTTTGTGAATCAATTGCTTTCCTTCTATAGTGTCAGTCACAAGGCTCAAACTCAGGTCATCAGGCTGGGCAGCAGGGGTCTTTATCCTCTGGGCCATCTTGTCTCTCTCTCTCTTTCTTTCTTTCTTTCTTTCTTTTTTCCTTCTTTCTTTCTTTCTTTCTTTCTTTCTTTCTTTTTTCCTCCTTTCTTTCTTTCTTTCTTTCTTTCTTTCTTTCTTTCTTTCTTTCTTTCTTTCTTTCTGTCTTTCTTACTGAAGCAGGGTCCTATGTAGCCCAGGCTGAACTCAGACTTGCTATGTAATAGAAGATAACTTTGAACTCCTAATCCTCTGCCTCTATCTCCCGAGTGATCATGGCATACATCATCACCAAAACTGGTTTATGTAGTGCTGAGGCTCAAACCCAGGGTCTCATGTGGTGAGCACCTTCCCAGCTGAGCCACACCCCAGTCTCAAGGTCTCACCCTCAGTGTTGTACATGCTACAAGCTTTGACCACTGTGCAATGATATGCACTCACCACTGTGGTGTCCTATAGAGTGGCTTCATTGGCTCAAAGCCCGCTCCCCATTCCATACATTCATCCCTCTCTCCCACCCCAAGCCCCTGGCAACTGCTGATCTTTTACTTTCCCAGAAGCCCCTGGTTAGAATTTTATAGCACAGTGCATTCCTGGGCTCTTTCACAGCATAATGTAAGTTTCAATTGTGTATTTGTTTTTATTTATTTATTTATTTATTTAGTTAGTTAGTTAGTTAGTTAGTTAGTTAGTTTTTCAAAATAGGGTTTCTCTGTGTAGCTTTGGAGCCTGTCCTGGATCTTGCTCTGTAGCCCAGGCTGGCCTCAAACTCACAGAGATCTCCCTGCCTCTGCCTCCTGAGTGCTGGGATTAAAGGTGTGCACCATCACTGCCCGGCTGTTTATTTTCAATTGGAATAAGATTCCAAGATTCCATCTCACCTACCTCTGAAATAATTAATTTTAAAAAGTTTGTTTACCGACTCTGAGATACCACCTTACACCTGTCAGAATGGCTATGATCAAAAACACTAATGACAGTCTATGTTGGAGAGGATGCAGAGCAAAGGGAACACTCCTCCACTGTTGATGGGAATGCAAACTTGTATAACCACTGTGGAAATCAGAAAATTGGGAATCAATCTACCTCAAGACCTAGCTATACCACTCTTGAGCATGTACCCAAGGAATGCTCAATCATACCACAAGGATACATGCTCAACTATGTTTATAGCAGCACTATTTGTAATAGCCAGAACCTGGAAACAACCTAGATGCCCGTCAACTGAAGAATGGATTAAGAAAATGTGGTACATATAAACAATGGAGTACTACTCAGCAGAGAAAAACAATGACAGTATGAAATTTGCGGGCAAATGGACGGAACTAGAAAGTATCATCTTGAGTGAGGTAACCCAAACCCAGAAGGACAAACATGGTATGTACTCACTCATAAGTGGATACTCGATATAAAGCCAAGGACAATCAGACTGTAACCCACAGATCCAGGGAGGCTACCTAGCAGGGAGGACCCTAGGATGACTGTGGCTAATAATAAATTTTGGTTTTACCCAATCACTGGGCAAGCTTCAGTGAAACATTTCACTATTAGGGTAAGAATTTATACTGCATCAAGTTGATAATAGAAAAATAAAATAAAATAAGAACAACAAGAAGAAAAAAGTTTGTTTACTTAGTTTTCTGTGTAATTCCCATCAAGTCAGTTCCAAAGTCCTGGCTGACTATCAGGATCCCCTCTGAAGGCATTCAGGCTCACCAGGCTCTCCTGTGGCCTTCCAACCTGTTCTCGTCAGAATGACTCTTCACCACTATCTTGGGAAGTGCCTCTACCTCTCTTCTGTCCATTCAATGAAGGAGCGTGGTGTTCTTATCAAGCATCAGGTATTGCTTTAGAGTCAGGCACTGAGGTACACCGTGAACAAAACGGACCGAAGCGTTTCCTCCCACTTGGAATTTAGCAGATGAGAGAGGGATAAGAGGCAAGAAACACACGTGACTTGCCCACCGTGGCCATGCAAGATTGGCTCAGCATTCAAAGCTCAGTCCAGGGGATAAGTTAACCAAAGCTCCAGGTGTAGTGAGGCCCTTTGGGAAAGCCTCTACTTTGTAAGCTAATTTAAAAATGTAATTAAAAAGTCGGGTGTGGTGGCGCACGCCTTTAATCCCAGCACTCGGGAGGCAGAGACTGGCAGATCTCTGAGTTCAAGGTGAGCCTGATCTGCAGAGCGAGTTCCAGGATGGCCAGGGCTACTCAAAAAACAAACAAAGGAAAAAATATACATATATAAAATGAAAAGTGGCTTAAACACACGTACTCTGCATGGATGGACAATGCTTCCCCCAAAAGACATAGGTTATTAAATGAAAATGTCAGTGTCAGGCATGGGACACCTCCCAATTAGTTAGTGGTCAGAGAGGTCCCAGAACACCATTTCCCATAAGAAGCTATTGCTGTTACTCTTGGTTGCTCACTAGAAAGAGATGGGAAGACCCTGTTTCTGAGGATACTACACATTTAAATGAAGAACATGGAGAAATCAAACTAGAACTGACCTGAAAATCTTCCCTGTTAGCTGGCTTTCCTAATGCTGGGAGGTGATATGTAAGCCACTGGGGGAGAAAAGTCATCTAGTCTTACATAGCCAGGAATCCTGAATGCTCCAACACTGACTGCCAGGCAAGATGCATATCCAGGAGAGGCATGAAGAACATGGAGGCAACCAGTGACTTCCTAATTGGAGGTGCAGCTTGCTACGCAGGAGGGAATTCACACCTAGTACAGTAAACCTGGTCAAAAGCTCATGGTTAGGGGCTGGAGAGATGGCTCAGTGGTTAAGAGCACTGGCTGCTCTTCCAGATGACCCAGGTTCAATTCCCAGCACCCCTGTGGCAGCTAACAACCGTCTGTAACTCCAAGATCTGACACCCTCACACAGACGTACATGCAGGCAAAATACCAATGTACATAAGATAAGAATAAAAAAATTATTTTTTTTGAAAAGCTCATGGCTAGAGAGCTCATGGGTCCTAAGAGGAGAACCTACCATTGTTCTGTTAAATGGACACAAGATCAAGCTACCGTATCAGCATCTATGTTTATACCCCTGTATTAATGCTGCCCTCAATCTCAGTCAGAGAAGCTTCTCTCTGCAATGGGCAGCAATCAGTGTAGGAAGTCACAACTGGTCAAAGAGCTGACAATGGCTGTGGAGGGCTCAGCGTTAAGTTTGAGGTGTGGACCACCGCTACCCCTGGCTCATGTGACCTTACAGAAGAGGGCGTGGAAAGGATGCAGAAGCCAGAGGAGAAGGAGGAGAGCTGTGAAGTTCTGTCTTCTGGACATGCCATGCCACTGCATCATGAACGCGCTGAAGCTGTTGTTGCCCACACAAGCTAGGAGATCGGTCAATATTCCAGCAGGCAGCACTAGCCGAACTGAGAAAGAGCGAGAAGAGGATGTGAGGACATGTTGGAAGTGCCAGTGGCATGGAAAGGGTGCTGGAGATAGACTGGTGCATTGTATACACGTATGAAATTGTCCAAGAACAAATAAAAGATATTCCAAAAACTCAGTTTGATCTATCACATTAATGAGCTAAAGAAGAGAAGGGTGAGATTACATCAACCAATGCAGGAGACAGAGTCAACACTATTCAACATCTATTTTCAGCAAGAATGCTCAGAAAAAATGCAGGATCTTTATGAGTTTGAGGCCAGCCTGGTCTGCAGAGCGAGATCCAGGAAAGGCACAAAGCTACACAGAGAAACCCTGTCTCAAAACACCAAAAAAAAAAAAAAAAAAAAAAAAAAGGAAAAGAAAAAAAGAAAAAGAAAACTTCTGTGGAGCGGTGGAGCAAGTTGGTTTGGGAGACTTAGTATAGGGAAAATATTGATTGTTGAATCTGATGATACTGATACACAGGCCTTTTTTTTTTTTGCCTCCCCCACCCCCCGAGACAGGGTTTCTCTGTGTCATTTTGGTGCCTGTCCTAGATCTTGCTCTGTAGACCAGGCTGGCCTTGAACTCACAGAGATCCGCCTGGCTCTGCCTCCCGAGCGCTGGGATTAAAAGTGTGCGCCACCACCACCCAGCCTCTTTTTTTTTTTTTTTTTTTTAAGACTGGGTCTCATGTAGCCCAGGCTAGCTCCTAGCTCACTATGTAGCAAAGGATAATTTTGAACTCCTTGGTTCTTCTACCACCCAGGTCCTGGAACAACAGGCATGTACCAGCACACCTACCTTAACTCAACTCCTGTCAAAATCGCAGTGAGTACTTTCGTAGAGGCAGAGAAAATTACTCTCAAATGTGCATGGAAAGACAACGAAGGGGAACATGGCTCCACAGTTAAGTGCACTTGTTGCTCCTCCAGGGGATCCAGGTTCAATTCCCAGCCCTACATAGTGGCTCATAACCATCTATAACTCTAGTTCCAAGGTATCCGATGTTCTCTTCTGGCTTCTGTGTGGGCACCAGGAACACACATGGTGGACAGACATACATGTAGGCAAAACACCCATGTACATAAAATAAAAATAGTAAATCTTAAGAAAAAACAAGAAAGGCAAGGGGACTATCACATGGGGTATGTTTCTGAGATAAAAAGATAAAGGAGTAACCAGTGAGAGGGCTCATTGGGTAAAGGCGCTCACCCTGCAAGTTTGGTGACCTGAATTCATTCCCATGATCTAGGTCAAGGTGGAAGGAGAGAACCAACTCCACAAAGTTGGCCTCTGACCTCCACATGTGCATCTGGCATGTCCACATGCATGTATCATGTATACACACACATACACACACTAAATAAAAATCTAAAGGAATAAAGTTGGAGGGCTCATGCTACCCCATGCTAATGCTTATTGCTCAAGCGTCGTCAGAATCCTGGGTGATGGGCAGGGCGGTGGACACAGATGGCTGGAACAGAGCAGAGAGCCTAGAGACTGACCAGCGACTATGCCCACCTGAGCTTAACAAGGGTCCAAAAGTGATCGGTGGGGAGACGAATGAGAAGGCACCCAAAGCCTCTGTAAACCCTGAGCTCCGCAGGTCACAAGCTAGTGCAAAAGAGAAAAGCATAAGAGTCTTAGACACATTCATTCTATCAACAGCACCTTTGAGATCAGGGCTCAGTGAAGAATTCCCAGACTCGACTCCTTGCTTTGCAGATTGATTTTTCATTCAAACAGAAAGTTTGCTACAAAATAGGAGGAAAAATAGAGGTTATGTATCAGGCAGGAGATTGTATTTAGGATACATGAGGAACTCTGAACTGGAATTCAGAGGGGGGAAAACACACAAATAGTCCAACTTAGAAAACGAGCAAGAAAGACAAAGTCCCTTCCCAGCATGGACAAATGGTGACCACAGCCTTTCACACCCGGCAGAGCAGCCAGACTCGCACCTAGACACCACCTGGTGCTGGTGGGCTGTGGAAAAGCCACGCCACCAAGTCCTCCAGGCGGGCGTGCAAACGGGCAGAGCACTTCAGCAAAGAGTTTGGCTGTTTCTCATGACTAAATGCTCGTTAACCCAGTGAGTGCAATCCTGGGCATTCCCCACAGAGAAATGAAATCTCACGTTCACCCCAAAACATGCCGATGAACATGTTCCCAGCAGCTTTCTCCAGGATAGCTCCAAACTGGTAAGGAGCCAAGCACCCTTCAGCGGAAGAATAGCTAAATGGTTGGACTTCCAGACTGGGGAACGTTACTCAGCAATAAAAAGGAACATTCTATTGATACACATAGCTCCACAGGGGAATTTCAGGATAACTGTAAGTTTGTTTCGATCTTTTGAGTTATTGGAAAGTGAAAAAAAAAAAAAAACCCAAGTGAGTAAAAAAAAGTTACACACTGCATGATTCCGTTTATATAGCATTCTTGAGATGGTAAAATTATAGAGATGGAAAGCAGGTTAGTGGCTGCCAGGAGTTAGGAGGGGGATGGGCGGAAGGAAGGCGGGAGGAATACTGGGGAAGAAATGCCTGTCCTCTGCACTGTTGAGCTAGGCCAACCATGGCCCCTGAAGCCTTGCCCACATCCCAATTCCCAGAACCTGTGTCATCTATTCTAGAAAGGTCTCTGGAGAAAAGAGGCTCCTGGCTTACCTGGGTGAGCCCTAAATGCCATCATGTGTCATTACGGAGTGAGCAGAGGGCTGGGGAGCTGACTCAGGCTTGGTAAAGTGCTTGCCTCACAAGTACGGGGACCTGAGTCGGACCCCCAGAACCCACATAAAGATCAAATGTGTGGCACACACCGGTGATCCCAGTCATGGCAAGATGGAAGGCAAAGAGAAGGGGATCCCTGGAGGCTTGTTGGCCAGTGAGCCTAGACCTTGTTTCAAACAATGGTGGAGGGTGCCTGAGAAATGGACCCAACAGCTTCCACACACAGGTACTCACATGCACACCAACATGAACGTGCATGTGCATGCATGCACACACAGAGAGTGAGGCACAGGGAGATATCTGTCTCTCTCTGTTTCTCTCTCTCTCTCTCTCTCTCTCTCTCTCTCTCTCTCTCTCTTCTCTCTCTCTCTCTCTCTCTCTCTCACACACACACACACACACAGAGAGAGAGAGAGAGAGAGAGAGAGAGAGAGAGAGAGAGAGAGAGAGAGAGAGAATGAAAGCAGAGCACAGAGATGGATCAGGCCTGAAGGTGAAAGAGGCAAGGGGACAGACAGGTCCTGCCGTGAGCCTCTGCAGGGAGCACAGCTTTGTCTGTACCTCAACTTAGGACTCTGGCCTCCAGCTCCCTAGTTCATGGCCCTTACAGCAGTCACACGGAACTAACTGGAGAATATTGTCAGCATCCTGGCTGAAATGTGCTACAGTAGGTTTGCAAGGTGTTACCATTGGGGGGCAATGAGTAAAGACACACAGGATCTGCTCGTGTTCTCTTTCATAGTTGCACATGAATCCACAATTATTTCAAAATAAAACATCCAATAGAAAATGAGCCAGGGGACTTGGGGGTGTAGCTTAGTTGGGAGAGTGCTTGCCTATATACATGAAGCCTTGTATCCCCAGCACTGTATAAATCAGCATGATCTTACACACCTGCAATCCCAGCACTCAGGAGATAAGGACAGGAAAATCAGAAGTTCAAGGTTATCCTGGACTACTGTGAGTTCAAAGTCAAGGCCACCCTAAACTATCTGAAACTCTATATCAAAAATAAATTTACCAAGAGTTGGAAGCTGGCTCAACAGTTAAGAGCACTTTCTGTACAATCGTAAGTACTAGAGTCCAGATCCCAACATGATTGTAGCAAATTGGGCATCCCATAGATGCCTATAACCTCAGGTCCACAGTGACAGAGACAGGATAGCTGAGTAGGCAGGATAGATGGGCTTCCTGTCTACAGGAGAAATGGGAGGAGCCTCGGGTTTAGGGAGAGACCTTGCCTCAAAGGAATATAGGTGGGAAGTGGCAGAGGAGGAACCTGACACCATCTCTGCCCCCATACCTGTACACACACACGCACATCCACATCAATCAGTCCATTTAAAAGGTAAGAAGACGTAAATAAATTATCAAGTGAGGAAGGGAGAGGAGGATCTTTCTCCTCCTTTTTAGACAGGGTCTCATCATGTAACTTTGGCTGGCCAAATTAGGGTCAGGACCTGGGGTAAGATATACCCAGCAGGGACCACAGGAGCATGTGGTCACATCCAAGGTCACCATATGTTCCCAGATACACCTTTCTTCCCAATCTCCTGTCTCCTGATGATGTTGTCATTGGCCAAATCCAACTAGAAGCCAGAAAACATGAGTGGCCAAGCAAGGCAAGGTGGGACCTGCGGAGGTCTACTTCCGGCAGCACACAGCAGGAGAAGGCTGAGGTGTGGGTGTGGACCATGGGGAGGCGGCAGGCAGGGGAGGAGGGGGAAGGGAGACGGCAATAATGAGAGAGAGTGGCAAGGAACAAACACCATGTCCCCTCAGCCTTTGGACCACCGTGAATCATTTCCCCAGCCCTTCCTTCTGTGAGGATTGACATTAGTGAGCAATGTCGCTGTGGAGAATTTATTAGGAAAAGTTAGTGCTGCCGGCCACCTAGCTGGCTTCTCCACTCTTGCGTCAGTGTTCACAGTTTGCCTGTACCTCCATGGCAGCCCAGGTCTTCATGTTCACAAGCTGTTGACGGTCTTATCCTTTTAGGATCTACCACATTTTCTCCCTGGCCATTGTTATTGGAAAAGGAGAACATGAGTCTTCCAACCCCATTCAGCTTCAGAAGCCATTCCTCTGAAATTGGGACCCCCCCCAAAAAAAAAAGAAAGAAAAGAAAAAAAAAGAAGCCGGGCGGTGGTGGCGCACGCCTTTAATCCCAGCACTCGGGAGGCAGAGGCAGGCAGATCTCTGTGAGTTTGAGGCCAGCCTGGGTTACCAAGTGAGTTCCAGGGAAGGCGCAAAACTACACAGAGAAACCCTGTCTTGAAAAACAAAAAAACAAACAAACCAAAATAAATAAATAAATAAATAAAATTGGGACCCATCAACCTGCCAGTCCAAGGAATGTCTAGGCTGTGACTATTCTAGCTGCAGGAAAAGCCTGAACTGGCCAGCAGAAGACCTGCCAATCAGATGAGGCCAAGAGTGTGTTCACTCTAGAGAATCGTTAAAATGCTTAACATGTGTATTTGGGTTTGGTTCCAAGCACCGAATAAACCAGGCATGGGAGTGTACACTCATAATCACACCACCGAAGAGGCAGAACAGTCAGAAGGTCAAGGCCATCCTTGACTGCTTTAGGGAGTCTTTGACCAGCCTGGGCTACATGAAATTCTGTCAGAGAAAAGAAAGAAAGAAGAGAGAGAGAGAGAGAGAGAGAGAGAGAGAGAGAGAGAGAGAGAGAGAGAGACAGAGAGAGACAGAGACAGACAGAGAGACAGAGACAGAGAGAGAGAGAGAGAGAGAGAGAGAGAGAGAGAGAGAGAGAGAGAGAGAGAGAGAAGAGAATGGGAGTAAATGAATGTATTTTACCTGCACCATCACAAAATGAAATCTGGGAAAACACCACAGCTATACCTCTTATATGGACTAACGTCAGAAAGTCAGAACAGGAGTACCAACGGAGGATGAGCTAGTACAGCCCTGCACATGGCTGATGGGAAGCAGAACCGATCAGCATCTTTAGAAAACAGTCAGGCAGCCTCACAGCAGGCACCTGCCTCTCACTCGTGACCCAGGCATTCCTACCCCAAGGTATTTACCAAGACCCCTCAGGGAATGTGCCTACAAAACTCTGTAGAAACACAGCCTGGGGAGAGCTCTATACCCCGAGAAATACACTGGAGCGCTGTCCTGAGTTCCTGAGTGGGAACTGTGTCTTCTTCAGTCATTCCTATGGGCCTCTTCCACAGCGTCTGCATTTTCACGGAGACGACTAAGACACCTCAGCATAGGCCACTCGCCAGAAAGCCCAAAGAACTGGAGGAGTCCAAGGTCAGAGCTTCCAGCCTGCCGACCTGATGCTCCTGTCTTCAAGAGGCAGGGGACTGGAGGCCAAACTCTGGAACTCAGAGGTCCTGAAGCTTGTAGGTGTTGGAGGTGTGGCATGGACAAGAGTGTGCAAGCCCCTCCAGACCTCTCCCAGCCCTTGTAGTGATCAGCTCTTTTCCTGGCTATCCATCCACATCCATCTTTGTTTGTTTGTTGATTCAAGTCAGAGTCTTGCTATATAGTTCAGGTTAGCCTTGAACTCATCACCTTACTGCCAAGTACTAGGATGCCAGTTTCAGCCAGGTCTCTTGTACAAATAGGCAGGTGTAAGCAGAGAATTTCCCCCGAGTTCTGTAAGCTGTCCTAGCAAATTAGCCAATGGGGCAGGGCAGAGGAAGGATGACTTGTAGCTGGTCAGTTAGAGCTCAGAAGAAAGTGACGGCCTGGAACTTCCGGTTAGCAGCTAAAGTAGGACAGTCCCGTGGGACTGACCCCTCCAGCTGCAACCTCTGACACTGTATCCTGGCAGATAGTGTGTATTTGCTTCCTGTTGCTATGATAAAAACAGAAAGCAACCTGGAGGAGGAAAGAGTTTATTTCAATTTACAGTTTATAGTCCATCATGGGAAGAAATCAGGGCAGGAACTTCAGGCAGGAACCTGGGGGCAAGATCTGATGCTGAGGCCATGGAAGGGTGCTGCCCGCTGGCCTGCTCCTCCGGTCTTGCTCAGTTTGCCGTCCAGGATCCCTGACTGGGGCTGGCACTTCCCACCGTGGGCTGGGCCCTGCCACATCAATCATCTATCAAGAAAATGCCCCAGAGGCTTGTTTAAAGGCCCACGTCATTGAAGTTCCCATTTCTCAGATGACTTGGCTTGAGTCAAGTTGACAAAAATCTAACCAGGACACAGTGTCAAGCGAGTTTAGTTGGGGGATCCTTGAATCTGTCCAGAAGTGGAGATCTGCCCATTTGACATAGAAGTTGACACAGAACTGCCCAGTTGGACACAGAAGCTGTGACAGCCGGCGAGGTAGGAAGCAGCAGTGTGTTTTTAGCCCAGACATTCCTGGACAAGAGAGAGGATAACACTGGCCTGCTGTGCCGTGGAGACTATTCTACAGCACAATAGGACAGACCGCTGGCATGCGCACTCACGCAAGAGGCTGTATTTTCGGGAAAGTGCCCCTCTTGTTCAAGAAGCAGAGCCCTAGTTCTGGGGAGGGGGCAAGCATTCGAAAAAACGGTTATAATGTAGAAATGCTGAAATGAGGCGTTCCTACATCCAGCCTCAACCCTTGGCTCCCTCTGGATGCTTCTGGTCTCCCCTCTTCCAATCACTAACATCTCTACCTGGGCTTAATCTCAGAGCAATGGAGTGAATGTCTCCTGGGATACCCTGTCCATGAGCAGACTGGGAGCTCTGCTGTGGGAGAAGCAGCCAAGCTCCTTGACCATTGCCCTAAGGTTTCTATTCATCCCCTCGTAGATGGGCAGTGTAAGACCGGTGGATTCCATGGGTCTCATTGCCACATGCGTTTTCCCATTCTGAGTTGGAAACGATGTGTGGGTTACCATGACAACATATAGGGCATCTGAAAATCTTCAGATGGTGGTGCTGGCAGAAGCTGTATAAGTAGGGAGAGTGAGGACGCCAGCTGCCTTCATGAGGGAACGATGCCGTCGCAATCAGCCTGTCCTGGGTGGCGAGCTAGCCTCTCCCCACGTAGAAGATGCAACATCAAGGCTCAGTGCTGACCTCTGCTAACCTGTAGCAATCTGAGAACTTAACAGTGATGCCTCCATAAACCTTAGTGAAAGGGTCACGCCTGGAAAGCTCCCGGTGACAGAGAACAGCCACAGGACAAAACTGTGTTCTCATGAGCCTGACTACCGGCTTCAGAGATCTTTCCTGTAATGGGTGCCCCCACGGAAACGGACATAGCATCCAGGTGCTTCCATAGGACATCTCTGTTCACATGCCATCCCCACCCCTTGCTGTCTGCAGCCACCTGGCCTCAAAGTTCCTGACCGTCATGGCAAACTGCTGCCCACTACTCATCAGCGTGGAGCCACACCCCAAGCCCTCTTGTCTCTAAAGCAAGCTGTCACAGTTGTGGCAGATTTGTCACGGCAGTTTCCGGGGAGCCCTTCCCTGTGGGCATGCAGCTCCATCCAGTGATTGTCCGCTGTGAAACTGTTGGGTTTCCTCCTCCGCTGAGTGGGAACTCCCCAAGAGACCTGGCTGTGAGTGGAGGAAGAGGCACGCATCGTCAGAGGCGGAACCGCTGTCCTGGGAGATTTCTCTGTGCCTTTCAGACTCTCTTGCATTTATTCTCCCTGGTACAGCTGCCTCCACCAACGCCGTGAAAACTGTGCCCCGCCCACTCTGTGGTTCAGAGGACCAGTTAGACTGTTGGGGCTTGTCGAGCAGTCCTGCACTGCTTGTACTTGCAACCCCAAAAACCCTTCGCTCTTATGGGGTCTGGGCTCAGATTTCCCCACTGATTTAGCCTTTCCAAGGCTCCACTTTCCCTTCCCCCAAACAAACTACCCCATTATCCTCTTGAATGCTGATTTGTTTGTAAAAATTCTGGTTTTTGTTTTTTGTCTTTGTTTTTTCCAAGACAGGGTTTCTCTGTGTAGCTTTGGAGCCTTTCCTGAAACTCACTCTGTAGACCAGACTGGCCTCGAACTCACAGAGATCCTCTTGCCTCTGCCTCCTGAGTGCTGGGATTAAAGGCATGCGACACCACCTCCCGGCCTGTTCGTTTTATTTAAAATCTTCATGGGTATGGGTCTATAGTCTTAGTAACTCTGGAGGCTGAGGCAGGAGGATTGTCTGAGCCCAAGAGTCTGAGGCCATTGGGAACAATATAATGAGATTTTTCTCTTAAAATTTTTTAAATTAGTTAATTTAATTATTGCTACAGGATCTCACCATGTATCCCTGGTTGACCGAGAGCTTGCTATGTAGGCCAGACTGGCCTTGAACTCACAGAGATCAGAGTGTGCTGGAATTAGGGGTATATGCCACCATATCTGGTCTTTTTTATTTATGTATTTTCATTTTTGACTTGCCTTTTATTTTTGCATGCCCGTGTTTCCTCTCCTCGGGCTGTTGTTAAGATCTCTTTGACTTGCCTCTTGGCTGTATGCTACAGAGCGACAGGGTGTGGCTTCCACTGTGTTTATTCTACTTAGAGGTCATGCAGGACTTGTATCTCTCTGTGGCTTTGTATCTTTCTTTGATTTAAAAGTTCTCTCCCAAGGTGGGTGGCGGTGGTGCAGGCCTTTAATCCCAGCACCTGGGAGGCAGAGGCAGGCGGATCTCTGTGAGTTCGAGGCCAGCGTGGTCTACAGAGCAAGATCCAGGATGGGCTCCAAAACTACAGGGAGAAACCCTGTCTCAAAAAACAAAACAAAATAAATAAATAAATAAATAAAAGTTCTCTCCCTTTCTTTCTGTGAGTGTGTAAAGATGTGTGAGTGTGTGCACACTCAGGTGCATGTGTGTAGATGTATGAGATCAACTTTAGCTATCTTTCTCAGTCATCACTACTTTGGTTTTTGAAAACAGAGTCTCTCGCTGAACCCAGGCTCAATGACTGGATAGACTTGCTGGCCAGTGGGCTCCAGGGACCTCCGTGTCTGTTCCCCAGCACTTACGGGGGTCCCGCTGCATGCCTCTCTAGCCGGCTTTTATGTGGGCACCGGCAATCCACCCTCAGGTCCTCACGCTTGCATGGCAGGGCCTTAACCAGCTGAGCTTCCCAGCCCCGTGTTTTAAAGATCCTTGGCCACTCTCTCTTCATGGATCACCCTTCATCGTCCTTCTGCTCTGTCAGGGACACCAGTGTCATGAGACCAGACTTCCGCGGGCTCCATCCATCTCTCCAGCCCTTTTCTGCGTATTATTTATTTATTTATTGCATATGTGTGAATACATGCATGTGCTTACACAGTCATGTGGAGGTCAGGTGACAGCTTTCAGGAGCTGATCCTCTGCCATGTGATACCAGGGATGGGGCTCAGGACATCAGCCTTGCATTAAGGAGGGCTTTCCACCTGCTCAGCCATCTCAACACCCATCTTTCTTTCTTTCTTTCTTTCTTTCTTTCTTTCTTTCTTTCTTTCTTTCTTTCTTTCTTTCTTTCTTTCTTTTCTTTCTTTCTTTCTTTCTTTCTTTCGAAACAAGGTTTCTCTGTGTAGCTTTGGTGCCTGTCCTGGATCTCACTCTGTAGCCCAGGCTGGCCTTGAACTCACAGAGATCCACCTGGCTCTGCCTCCCGAGTGCTGGGATTAAAGGCGTGCGCCACCGCCACCCAACTTCAACACCCATCTTCTCCGCATCTTTGGAGTGACTATGAGTTTCATACTGACCTACCGTTGATGAACAAATTCTCTTATTTGTGCCTCTAGTCCACTTTGCATCTCCCTTTCTAGAGTCAATTTCAGTTATTATATTTTTCAGTTTACTAATTGATTTAATTCACTTTTTGGTATGTCTAGTATTTTTTTCCTAACAGCTTTATTGAGAGATAATTGACATACACCAAATTGCAAATAATTATATATACTTTGATGACTTTTACCATCATCATAATCAAGAGAGTGGATGTCTCCATCACCCTCAGAAGCCTCCTTGTATCTTTTGGTGATCCATCTATTTCCAGGCAACCACTGGATTATCATTACAGCAATCTGAATTTTCTAGAAGTCAAATCCCCTAGTATCACTTTCCATCTTGCTTCTCTCTGTCGACACTGTTTGGGAAGTTAGCGTGTAGCTGTATGTATCAACAGCTTCTTCTTGCTGATCAGCATCGTGTATTTGCCTTTTGATGGAAATTAGAGTTACTTGCAGTTTAGAACTATTTTAAAAAGAGTCGTTGTGATATCCTCATACAAGTCTCTTTGTAGAGCTATATCTTCATGTCTCTTACACCAATGCTTAGCTGAGAAATGGGTGGGTCACATCGTAGGTACCTGCGATTGTTTGAACCCAAAATGTTCTCCGAAGTCTCATGTGGTAAAGGCTCCATGGCCAGGTGATGGCTTTGGGGATGTGACTGGATCGATCGTAAGGACTCTGGCCTCATCATGTGAGGGTGAGCCGTTTATAACTTCATAGTGAAGGGGGCTGTTGGAAGATAGGGCAGAGTTGGAGGAAGTTGGCCACTGGGGATATGACTTGGAAGGGTGTACCTTGTCTCTGGTCCCTTCCTCTCTATCTCTGTTTCCTGGCTGTCATGAGGTGAGTGGTTTTCCTCCCCCACGCCCCTCCCCGTGATGCCTCACCTCACTACAGGAGTGAGAACACCAGAGCCTCTGACCATGACTAAGTCTCTGAAACTGTGACCAAAAGGCCCTTCTCCTCCTTTAAGTCATTCAGGGCAGATGTTCTGTCAAGGTGGTGCCCGTGGCTTAATGAGTACTTTCCTCTCCTCATAAACGACCAAGCTGCTGTCCCATGTCATTGTTTTACTGGCCACGTGGGAGGGTCCCCTTCGCACTGCGTCTCTGCCAACACTGTAATCAACCTTATCTTAGCTCTTTCTCCAAATGCGCAGTGACAACCTGCTTGAATTTCATTTTCATTTTTTTTAGTGACTGGAAACACCGAGCGTCTTTTTGTAGTTATCTGGACAGGTGTTTATTTGGATGTTTTCTTCTCTCCCTCCGCCTTTTAGAATGAGTCTGGTGGCTTCTAGGCACTGTGTTTGAAAAAGAGGCTGTGGGTGATGCTATGTCCTAGTATTACAATGGCAGACAGGTGGAATGTGACCAGGCTATCCCGGTGGTGGTAAGGGTGGGCTTCAGGCTTTGTGCAGGCTGCCTGCTTTCCGGTATGTACCTACCCCTGCATCACAGCCTCTCGGCATCCTTAGTGGAAGCCAGTGCTAGTCAAATTTTCTTTTTCTTTCCTTTCTTTTTTTTTGTTTTTTTGTTTTTTTTGTTTTTTTGTTTTTTTGAGACAGAGTCTCTCTGTAGCATTGGAGCCTGTCTTGGACTAGCTCTGTAGATCAGGCTGGCCTCGAACTCACAGAGATCCACCTGCCTCTGCCTCCCAAGTGCTGGGATTACAGGCATGCGCCACCACTGCCCGGCTCTTTCCTTTCTTTTTAAAAAAATCAGTGTGTGTGTGTGTGTGTGTGTGTGTGTGTGTGTGTGTGGTGTGGTGTGTGTGGTGTGTGTGTGTGTGTGTGTGTGTGGTGTGTGTGGTGTGTGTGTATGTGTGGTGTGTGTGTGTGGTGTGTGTGTGTGGTGTGTGTGTGTGGTGTGTGTGTGTGGTGTGTGTGTGGTGTGTGTGTGTGGTGTGTGTGTGTGTGTGTGGTGTGGTGGTGTGTGTGTTGTGGTGTGTGTGTGTGTTGTGCTGTGTGTGTGTGTTGTGGTGGTGTGTGTGTGTTGTGGTGTGTGTGTGTGTGGTGTGTTGTGGTGGGGTGGGGTGTGTGTATGTTGTGGTGTGTGTGTGTGTGTGTGGTGTGGTGTGTGTGGTGTGTGTGTGGTGTGTGTGTATGTGTGGTGTGTGTGTGGTGTGTGTGTGTGTTGTGGTGGGGTGTGTGTGTGTTGTGGTGTGTGTGTGTGTGTGTGGTGTGGTGGGGTGTGTGTGTTGTGGGGTGTGTGTGTGGTGTGGTGTGTGTGTGTGGTGTGGTGGTGTGTGTGTGTGTGTTGTCGGGTGTGTGTGTGTGTTGTGGTGTGTGTGTGTGGTGTGTTGTGTGTGTGTGTTGTGGTGTGTGTGTGTGTGGTATGGTGTGGTGGGGTGGGGTGTGTGTATGTTGTGGTGTGTGTGTGTGTGTGTGGTGTGTTGTGTGTGTGTGTTGTGGTGTGTGTGTGTGTGGTATGGTGTGGTGGGGTGGGGTGTGTGTATGTTGTGGTGTGTGTGTGTGTGTGGTGTGGTGTGTGTGGTGTGTGTGTGTGTGTGGTGTGTGTGTGGTGTGTGTGTATGTGTGGTGTGTGTGTGTTGTGTGTGTGTTGTGATGTGTGTGTGTGTTGTGTTGTGTGTGTGTGGTGTGGTGGTGTGTGTGTGTTGTGGTGTGTGTGTTGTGTTGTGTGTGTGTGTTGTGGTGTGTGTGTGTGTGTGGTGTGGTGTGTGTGGTGTGTGTGTGTGTGTGTGGTGTGTGTGTGGTGTGGTGTGTGTGGTGTGTGTGTGTGTGTGTGGTGTGTGTGTGGTGTGTGTGTATGTGTGGTGTGTGTGTGGTGTGTGTGTGTGTGTTGTGGTGGGGTGTGTGTGTTGTGGGGTGTGTGTGTGTGTGGTGTGGTGGTGTGTGTGTTGTGGTGTGTGTGTGTGTGTGGTGTGGTGTGTGTGTGTGGTGTGGTGGTGTGTGTGTGTGTTGTCAGGTGTGTGTGTGTGTTGTGGTGTGTGTGTGTGTGTTGTGTTGTGTGTGTGTGGTGTGGTGTGTGTGTGTGTGGTATGGTGTGGTGGGGTGGGGTGTGTGTATGTTGTGGTGTGTGTGTGTGTGTGGTGTGGTGTGTGTGGTGTGTGTGTGTGTGTGGTGTGTGTGTGGTGTGTGTGTATGTGTGGTGTGTGTGTGTTGTGTGTGTGTTGTGGTGTGTGTGTGGTGTGTGTGTGTTGTGGTGTGTGTGTGGTGTGTGTGTGTGGTGTGGTGGTGTGTGTGTTGTGATGTGTGTGTGTGTTGTGTTGTGTGTGTGTGGTGTGGTGGTGTGTGTGTGTTGTGGTGTGTGTGTTGTGTTGTGTGTGTGTGTTGTGTTGTGTGTGTGTGTGGTGTGGTGGGGTGGGGTGGGGTGTGTGTATGTTGTGGTGTGTGTGTGTGTGTGTGTGGTGTGGTGTGTGTGGTGTGTGTGTGTGTGGTGTGTTGTGTGTGTGTGTTGTGGTGTGTGTGTGTGTGGTATGGTGTGGTGGGGTGGGGTGTGTGTATGTTGTGGTGTGTGTGTGTGTGTGGTGTGGTGTGTGTGGTGTGTGTGTGTGTGTGGTGTGTGTGTGGTGTGTGTGTATGTGTGGTGTGTGTGTGTTGTGTGTGTGTTGTGGTGTGTGTGTGGTGTGTGTGTGTTGTGGTGTGTGTGTGGTGTGTGTGTGTGGTGTGGTGGTGTGTGTGTTGTGATGTGTGTGTGTGTGTTGTGTTGTGTGTGTGTGGTGTGGTGGTGTGTGTGTGTGTTGTGGTGTGTGTGTTGTGTTGTGTGTGTGTGTTGTGGTGTGTGTGTGTGTGGTGTGGTGGGGTGGGGTGGGGTGTGTGTATGTTGTGGTGTGTGTGTGCGCGCGCGCAGTTGCACAGCCATAATGCCTTCGTGGAGGACAACTTGTGAGATTCAGGTTCCTGGGCATGATGGCAAGTGCCCTGCCACACTGTCCCCAGCGGAGCGGTCTGTGTTATCACTGTGACAGTATACTTGAGAAAACGGTGGGTTTATTTCGGCTCCTGGATTCAGGTGTCCCTCAGTCTCTTCTCTTTGGGCTTAATGGGAGGCAGATCACCGCAGTGTGGGAATGTCGTGGGCAAAGCAGCTCACGTGAAGGTTGCACAGGAAGAGGAAAGACGGAAGACCCGCCTCCGTTCTCCTCTCTCCCACTTTACTCCACTTATGTCCCCAACTTATGGGATGACATAAGTGACACCTGCATTCGCGGCAGGGCTTCTCCCTCCGCGAATCCTCCCTGGAAACGCCCTGACCCGAAGGCTGACTGCCTCACTAATCTCCTGGGTGATTCTCTTTCCAGTCAGGTCGAAGGACAAAACCAACCACCACATCCTCCTTGCCCGGATCTCTCACACCTTAAGACTGCTGAAATGAGCCGGGCGGTGGTGGCGCACACCTCTAATCCCAGTACTCTGGAGGCAGAGGCAGGCGGATCTCTGAGTTCCAGGACAGCCTGGTCTACACAGAGAAACCCTGTCTGGAAACAAAACAGTACTGAAATGGCGCCTTCAAGCCACTAAACGCAGCTCCCTGAAACTGTGAGTCAAATGACTCTCTTTCTCTTTTAAGTTCTTCATGGCAGGTAATTCGTCACATTTGGTTTCTTTTTCCTTTTCCCAAGAGGCCAGGGAAACTGAGGCCAGGGAGTACCATCTTGGGTGGGGGACAAGCTGGAACCTTCCCCCAGCCCCAGAATCCCAAGGATATCACTCCCATGAAACTCTACGTGGCTCCTGGAAATCTGTGGAGTCTCCGGTCTCTAAACTCCAGAGACCTCGTCCCACCAGAGCATCTCTGGCTCCGGCAGATAGGGAGCATGCGCTGAGGAGAGTCCTGCTCTTACCTGGGGGTAGCCTTCCTCTTCAGGCAGAAAGGTGACCGAAGGGAGGCAGGGACAGGTACGCTGCTGGAAGAATGGAGACTGAGGGACTTAACCACCCGCCACCCTAAGCCCCCATTCCCTAGAGCAGCCTAGAGCAATCCTTCCACAGCTAGGACCCTCATGGGAGCTTCTGATTCTGGACCCGCTTGCATCGCGTCTCAGAATGCCTGGCTCGGACTCGTGCGCCCCCTAGTGACCCCTGTGGGAGAAAGTAACCATGCTCCCCCGGTGTTGTCTTGAGAAAAGAAGACATCACCTCTGCCCAGCTCTCGGGAGACATCGCTTGGGAGTGATTAGTTACCCTGGGATGGACCCTGTGTCTTTATTTTTTTTTTTTAATTTTAACTTCTTTTTCCAGAGCTAGGGATAGAGCCTAGGGCTTCACACATGCTAAGTAAGTGGCTTATTGCCCAACTAATACTTTTAGCCCTTAAAAAATTATTGATTATGGATGAAGAGATGAGTTGGGAAAGTGCTTTACAGATAAGCATGAGGACCTGAGTTCGCATCCCACATCAAAAGCCCCTTGTAATCCCAGCACCGGGGAGGCAGAGACAAAAGGCCCCTGGGGCTTGCTGGTCAGTTGGTCTAGCCTAATCAGCTAGCTCCAAATTTAACGGCAGATGTTGTCTTATGAAATAAGGTAGAAACCAATTGAGGAAGAAACCTAATGTCAGACTCTGGCCTCCATGCACATGCCCACACTTTTCTCCAGAAGATAAAGAATCCTAGGGGCTGGGGAGATGGCTCACGGTTTAGAGCACTGACTGTTCTTCCAGAGAACCTGGGTTCAATTCCCAGTGCCTACATGGCAGCTCACAGCTGTCTGTAATTCCAGTTCCAGGGAACCTGACACCCTCACACCAATGCACATAAAATAAAGTTTAAAAAATCCTTATTTTATCTATCTATCTATATTAAAAGATTTATTTATTTATTATATATACAGTATTCTACCTGCATGTGTTCCTGCAGGCCACAAGAGGACACCAGATCTCATTACAAGTGGTTGTGAGCCACCATGTGGTTGCTGGGAATTGAACTCAGGACCTCTGGAAGAGTAGTCGGTGCTCTTAACCACTGAGCCATCTCTCCAGCCCTTATATATATTTTTTTGAGGCAGGGATCTCTCTATATAGTTCTGGTTGGCCTAGAACTTGCTATGTAAATCAGGCTGGCCCCAAACTCTCAGAGATCTGCTTGCCTCTACCTCCTGGGAGCTGGGATTAAATTGGAATTGCATCACCACACCTAGCCCTTCTTCTTATATGTATAGTCAGGGCTGGGGATGTGGCTCAGTTGATAGAGTGTTTTCCCGGCATGCACAAAGCTCTGGGTTTGATCCCCCAGCACCACTTAAACCAGGCATGGTGGTGTGTGCTTACAAATATAGCACTCCAAAGGGGTAAGTGGGACCACCAGAAGTTCAAGGTCATCCTCCGCTTTATAAATTCAGGTAAATTTAAGGCCAGCCTGGAAACAGGAGACCCTGCCTCAAAACAAATGTATCTACATTGCCATCATAATCTGGCTTTTTAAAACCATGCCATTTTCTTTTTTTAAATATTTTTATTATTTTTACGTGCACTGGTGTTTTGCCATGGGTGTCAGGTCCCCTGGAACTGGAATTACAGACAGCTGTGAGCTGCCATGTGGGCGCTGGACATTGAACCTGGGTCCTCTGGAAGAACAGTCAGTGTTCTTAACCACTGAGCCATCTCTACAGCCCACATGCCATTTTCTTAATTTCATCAAGCATGCAATGTTTAAACAGCAAGTCGCCTTATAAATGTCTTCTGATCTGTTTTATTTATTTTGAGACACATATCGTCCCTGGTTGGCTTCTAACTCTATTTGGAGCTGAGGCTGACCTTGAACTTCTGATCCTCCAGTCTCTACTACCCTAGTGCCGTGTGGCTAGGCACATGTGGCTGAGGCGGTGCTAGAGCTGGAACCCAGGGCCTCAAGCATACGCACACTACCAAAGCGCTCTGCCCACTGAACTGCGGCCGCCTTCTTAAAAATGCTTTTTATCCTGTTTGTTTCCAGGGAGTCTCACTCTGTAGCTCAACCTGTCTTTGAACTTGAGTCAGTTCTCCACCTGAGCCTCCATGTGCTGGAATTACAGGCATGAGCTACCACACTCAGGTCTTTGACAGGCAGGCAGGGGGGCTGCAGACAGGGGAGGGCACCGGCAGGCTAGACCAAGCAGATGGAGGCCAGCAGCCCCCTGGGAAGGCACAGTCCCCACAGGAGGATACCAGCCTGGAAGGAGGGGCAAAGCCCTTGAAAGTGTGCGTCGTGGGCTCAGGGAACTGGGGATCAGTTGTTTCAAAAATCATCGGAAGCAATGTGAAGAACATGAAGAAATTCGCATCCACGGTCATGATGTGGGTATTCGAAGAAATGGTCAACGGGAGGAAGCTGACAGACATCACTAATAGTGACCACGAAAACGTAAAGTACCTGCCTGGACACAGGCTACCAGAGAATGTAGTGGCCACCTCGAGTCTCGGCCAGGCTGTGCAGGATGCAGACCTGCTGGTATTTGCTTCCCCACACCAGTTCATTCTAACCATCTGTGATAAGATTGCCAACATAGTCCCCAAGAAGGCCCTGGGCCTCAGCTTGATCAAGGGCATAGACCAGGGCCCCGAGGGCCTGAAGCTTGCCTCTGACATCATCCGAGAGAAGGTGGGCATAGACGTCAGCGTGCTGATGGGGGCCAACATAGCCAGAGAGGTGGCCAAAGAGCAGTTCTGTGAGACCGCCATTGGCAGCAAGGTGCTGAAGAATGGCCTTCTCTTCAAAGAGCTGCTGCAGCCCCCCAAATTCCAAGTCACTGTGGTGGAAGATGCAGACACAGTGGAGCTGTGTGGGGCTCTGAAGAACATTGTCGCCCTGGGGGTCGGCTTCCGCGACAGTTCTGGAAACAGCACCAAGACCGCTGTCATCCGCCTGGGCCTCATGGAAATGATCGAGTTTGCCAGGACGTTTGGCAAGGGCCAGGTGTCTACAGCCACTTTTCTGGAGAGCTGTGGGGTGGCTGATCTTGTCGGTACCTGTTATGGGGGACGGAACCACAAGGTAGCTGAAGCCTTTGTCAGGACCGGAAAGACGATTGAGGAGTTGGAGAAGGAGATGCTGAGCGGACAAAAGCTGCAGGGGCCCCATACCTCTGCCCAGGTGTACCTCATCCTCAAGCACAAGGGGCTGCTGGGCAACTTGCCACTGTTCACAGTCGTGTATCAGATCTGCTTTGAGGGCAGACCAGTTGCAGAGATGGTTCCATGTTTGCAGAACCACCCAGAGTACAAGCGAAGAGAACAGGGCACTGGCGCGGCTCTACCTTGGCCATCTCAGGATCACGTGGAAACCAGGAAGTAACAGTGAGATGTTTGCCTGGCTTTCTCCCATCTTGGACACATATGAATTATTACGGCTTCATTTCTGGGTCATGAGAGACAGCTCGTCAGCTGATATACTGGGTAACAACTACACATACATGATGAATGTGAAAAAAAAAAAAACCAAAGCAAAAAAAAAAAAAATACAGCTTGGTAGATTGAATCAGGATTCCAATAAGGTTCGGAGCTGTTTACCTTGTGTCTCTGTGTGGGCCTGTGTGTCCATGTAAGTGAAGAAGCATATGGGTCTTTGTGGGTGGGATATGTGTTTACATACATGTATAAGAGTGTGTGTGGCCCGGGGGTGGGGTAGAGGTGGCGCACGCCTTTAATCCCAGCACTCGGGAGGCAGAGCCAGGCGGATCTCTGTGAGTTCGAGGCCAGCCTGATCTACAAAGCAAGTTCCAGGAAAGGCTCCAAAGCTACACAGAGAAACCCTGTCTTGGAAAAAAAAAACAAAAACAAAAAACAAAAACACAGACAAAAGAAAGCAAGCTGAGCAAGCTCTAAGGATCATGCCAGTAAGCAGTATTCTTCCATGGTTTCTGCCTCTGCTTCTGCTTGAGTGCCTGCCCTGACTTCCCACAGTGAGGGACTATAATCAGGACACATAAGTGAAATAAATGCTTTATCCCGTAATTTGTTTTTGGTCAGTATTTTGTCACAGCAACAGAAAGCAAACCAGGACAGAGATTGGTACCAGACATGGACTGTTGCTGTGGCAGGCCTGACCACGTTGTTTTGGGGAGAATTGTGGAGGCATTTGGAACTTTGCCCTGGAAAAGCCACTGAGTGCTCAGAGCTCGGAGAGCAATGCTGTGAAGACAGTGGAGACCTGGCCTGTGACAGTTCAGAGGGAAGCGAGGGCTCCACCAGGCTGCTGTGTGATGGCTCTGGTCATTCTGGCCTGGAGTCAGCTGTAACTGACAAGAGGCTGGCACCCCCGCAGAGAAACTTGCTTTACTGGGACAATCAATGCTGGTTAGCTGGGGCTGAGGAATCGGCTTCAGTTAAGGGACAAGCAGCGGGGCAGCGGTGGCGTACGCCTTTAATCCCAGCACTCGGGAGGCAGAGCCAGGCGGATCTCTGTGAGTTCGAGGCCAGCCTGGGCTACAGAGCGAGCTCCAGAACAGGCACCAAAACTACACAAAGAAACCCTGTCTTGAAAACCACCACCCCCACCAAAAAAGAAGAAGAAGAAGAAGAAGAAGAAGAAGAAGAAGAAGAAGAAGAAGAAGAAGAAGAAGAAGAAGAAGGGACAAGCATCACTGTGGTAGAATCTTCTGAAAACTATTTCCTCAGGGTCAGCACACAGAAGCTGTAGTCCAGAGGGGGCCAAGGCTGCATCTCTAGCTGGCAGCTGAACTTGGTAACATATAAGAGTCTCCCACATGTTACTAGTTTTGAAGATGTGAAGGGGTCATGGAGAGCAGCTGAGGCTTGGCACCGTGTGGCAGAGTTGGTATACCTGCAGAGAGGCTAAGAGGCCACTGGTAAAGGTGAGCCTCAGCTGTAGTTAGGATCCCAGGGTTGGAGGTGTCATATAAACTAAGGCTTGGCACCATGTGACAGGATCAGAGTCCCTGAAGAGACCAGGAGAGGCCATTGGTGAACACAGCCTCAGTCACAGTGGAGACCCCAGCATATTGTAGATGCCAGGACAGTGAAATAACCACCAAGGACAGGGCCAGGTGTGGCACGGAGCTAGCCTGAGCCTATCAGACATTTGTGCATGTTACAGGTGGCAGAAGCAGAGAGGTGGGGCTATCCAGGTCCTTTAGAGGCCAGACATCAGACACTAACCTATTTAAAATGGAGTCTGGGCCTGGAGAGATGGCTCAGTGGTTAAGAGCACTGGCTGCTCTTCCAGAGGTCCTGAGTTCAATTCCCAGCAACCACATGGTGGCTCACAACCATCTTAATGAGATCTGGCACCCTATTCTGGCCTGCAGGGATACATGCAGGCAGAACACTGTATACATAATAAATAAATAAATAAATCTTAAAAAAACAAAACTCCAGTTCTGAGAAATCATTTATTAAATAAATAAATAAATAAATAAATAAATAAATAAAATAAAATGGAGTCTGGCTTTGCTTTGATCTGATTGTGACTGTTCTCCCATTCTCCCCTCCTAGAACAAAAAGTGCTTTAACTTTGTTTGTTTGGTTGGTTGGTTTTTTGTTTTTGTTTTTGTTTGTTTGTTTGTTTTCGAGACAGGGTTTCTCTGTGTAGTTTTGCGCCTTTCCTGGAACTCACTTTGTAGACCAGGCTGGCCTCGAACTCACAGAGATCCGCCTGCCTCTGCCTCCTGAGTGCTGGGATTAAAGGCGTGCGCCACCACTGCCTGGCTAACTTTTTTATTTAATGGGAATTCAAAGTTAAGAGACTTTGGGTATTTTGAAGAGACATTGAACCTTTACAAAGTATTAAAAATTTTAAAGGCTGTGGGCTTTTGTTTGTTTGTTTTTGTTTTTGTTTTTGTTTTTCAGGACAGGGTTTCTCTATGTAGCCTTCACTGTCCTGGACCAAGGCTCTGTAGACCAGGCTGGCCTCTAACTCAGAAATATGCCTGCTTCTGTCTCCTGAGTGTTGGAATTAAAGGAGCACACCACCATACCCAGATGTCTGTGGGGCTTTTATTTATGTTTTCTATTGTGATATTAAAATGAAATATTGGGGATAAGTAAGAAAGGAAAGGTTATAATTTAGTAGTGATGTGTTTGTGTGTCTTGCTGACAAGGGGCCAGTTGTACTGGTTAGGTTTTTTTGTCCATTGAACACTTGGGAAGAGGAGCCTCAGCTGAGGAATTGCCTCCATCGAATTGGCCTGTGGGCATATCTGTGGGGGCATTTTCTTGATTGATGGTTGATATCAGAGGGCCCAACCCACTGGGGGCTGTACCCACCAGGCAGGCATCCCTGGATTGCATAAGAAGCTGAGCGAGCCATGAAGAGCAAGTCAGTAAGCAGCGGTCCTGCTTCTGTCCTGCTTGAGGCCCTGCCTTGCCTTCCCTTTGGGACGGACTACAACTGTAAGCTCAAATAAAGCCTCTCCTCTCCAAGATGCTTTTGGTCAGGGTGTTTATTCCAGCAATAGAAAGCTGGACAGCGGTCCTGATGCTGTGATTGCCTTCCCAGCTCTTCTTCGATTGGTATGAGAAGAGGAAGAGGAGGCAGGCTCTTGGAACCCTCCAGCCTCACACTCCAAACTGTAGCAGGGTTTCTCTACACCTGCTCTCACGCAGTGCAGTCGGGTTATTGCCGGATGTCTCTTCTATCCTAGCATGCCAGACCCACTGGCCCACGCAGCACAGTGCGGGTAAGTGCCTGTAGACGGAGGAGGGATGGGTTGGGTGGTAACAGACGGCACCACTGGGCAGCTGTCTTTGCGGGTACCTGTTTCTCTGGGGGTGAGATAGCTCCCACCCCAACAGTGAACCTTTCCTGGTGTCCATCAACTCACCATGGCCAGACTGAGCTGAGGTGGCGACAAACTGTCTTGATGAGGAACGAGGGATGAAGGTGTGGTAGTCGTGTTTAGGTTTCTCAGTCTGGAAGACTTGGGCTCCAACATCAACCGCACCGCTCAGTCATCTACACCCCGAGCCAGTCACTCACTTCTCCACAATCTGCTGCTTGTGACTCCCAAACACATCAGGTCCTAACAGCATGGACCTTGCCAAGTCTTGGGAAAGGGTGTTTGCAGGCGAGATTAGGTTAAGGATATCAGCCCAGGGAGACTACTCTGGATCGCCCAGGTGGGCTCTTTGTGTCCCATAGAATGGCTTTGAAAGAGACACCAAGGGGGAAATCAGAGAGAGAGAGAGAGAGAGAGAGAGAGAGAGAGAGAGAGAGAGAGAGAGAGAGAGAGAGAGAGAGAAGAGAGAGAGAGAGAGAGAGAGAGAGAGAGAGAGAGAGAGAGAGAGAGAGAGAGAGAGAGAGGATGTTGGGGAAAAGGTACTTGTTTTATTGGATTAGTAACAGATATTTACAGATGAAACAGTGGGTAGTCTGTAAATGAACAGGTGCCTAGGCTGAGGTCTAGGGAAACTGGGTTAGCCTTTTCACTGTACTATTCTGTCTGCTTTTGTATATGTAAGAATTTTTCCATTGGAAGCAACGCTCCTCCATTCCAGGGAAGGGTTTGTCTGGGACTGCGGCAGCCGGCTGCGCGGGCTCTGGCGCCACCTGGCGTCCATCTCGGAAATGACTCCCGAGGGAGTTTCAGAGCCGCTTGCGCTTGGGTCTTGCACCAGCCCAGGAGAAGGGATGGGGGGTGGGGGGCTGTCTGCCGCCATAGAAGCCCCTTTGGCACCCTAGCCCAGCTGCCGGGTTCTCCCGGGTGCACGTCTAATCCTCAGGCCCCACCGCCCATCGGAACCTTCGTAGCTCTTTCTATCTCCCTGTCCGGGGACTTGCTTTTGAGTAGATCTGAACTGACAGAGACTGTGTGGCCAGAGTATGTACTTCATGGCCTCCAACTCTGCAGGTTTGAGAGGAGACAAAAGCAGAAGATACATGATGCACAAATTGGAATTTTGGAAACAAGGACTATGATTCTAAAAATAGGAAATAAAATAAAAAAATTAGACATCTATAAAAATATACAAAATTTTCCTAGGACTAATTATCTTAAGTGTGTAGATTGAAAAGTCCTGGACAGTACTCAATGAGTAAGACCCATGATATGTCACGTGACAGTGGCATTTGGGGGCTGTTAGGATAGACCTGCGTGTGAACACAGTACAGAGCACTAGCTGGACATCCTACATAGTCTGGACAGGGGAAGATACATCTAGCATGGCTTCCTGAAGAAGCTGAAGCCAGCTAGCTTGCAAAGTATGGGCCAGTGGAGAGTAGGACTGGACACTGCCCCTCTGGGGGGCGGGGGGCTTGTAACGACCCCAAGCTGAGTGAGTACTTGCCACACTGAGCCGGGAGATCTTGCTGACCCAGGCTTCAAACAGGGTCCCACCCCAGGAAGGTGGGGCCTATCACCGGCTGGTTTAGATCCATCTGTAACAGCCAGGTTCCTTATCTAGACTTATACAGAGAAAACAATGCCCTGCCCCTGTGTTCAACCTGAGTCCAGTCACGCCACATGAGTCAAGAGGCCTCAGGCACCAGGTACAGCCGATAAGCGGGCAAAGGCTTTTCTCATACCTGCTTCCTCAAGAGCTGAAGGGCAGGGGACCCTGCCTAGGGGCTCTCTGAGACCCTCCCTGCTGTCCCTGATATAAACTCATTCTTGGCATGAGAAGGGACCTCAGAGCCACTACCAAGCAGAGCCCGTGAAGGGTTGGGATTGACCCATGGTCCCCCTCCACAGGACAGGTGGTTTTCCAGGAGCATTCCCTTGAGATGCTTCCATCTGAAGGTCACTTACCTGTACCTGCTCAGCCGTGAGGCCGTTACAGGTGTTATCCGGTTGTAGAAAGAGGTGGGGGTGCCGTTTGCAGAGTGGAACTTGACAGTTCTTTTAAGCTTGCACAGAAGGGGCTCATTCAAAGGATGACCACTGATTCTCCAGGTCAGGACCTCAGGTCCAGTCCCTCCCACGACTAGAGGAGAGTCTCAGAGAACCCAGAGCCAAAGAAAACCAAGGTTAGTTCATTTGCCTGGGTTCCCACTTACCATAAAGATTGCTGATACAGTGGGGCCACCAGTAAATGATCTCGGAGAGTGGGCCAGCTCCTGAAGGCCGCTGTGCCTGCCTCATGGCCGCACCTCTGTGGCCAGGTGCTTTTTTTAAATTTGATTTCATTTTTAAGGTGTTCCTCTGTGTGTGTGTGTGTGTGTGTGTGTGTGTGTGTGTGTGTGTACGTATGCACACGTGCAGGTGAGCATGCATGTACAGTGTCGAGAGGTCATTGTCAAGTGTCTCCCTTGGTCATTCTTCACCTTGTTTTTAACTTTTTTTTTTTTTTTTTGGTTTTTCGACACAGGGTTTCTCTGTGTGGCTTTTTGCCTTTCCTGGATCTCGCTCTGTAGACCAGGCTAGCCTCGAACTCACAAAGATCCGCCTGGCTCTGCCTCCCGAGTGTTGGGATTAAAGGTGTGCGCCACCACCGCCCGGCGTTTTTAACTTTTTAAGTATTTGTTTTTATTATTTTTAGTTACCTGTCTCTGTGTGAATATGTGTATGTGGGTGCAGTTGTCTGTGGAGGACAGAGGTGTAAGAGCTCCCTGGAGCTAGAGTTACAGGCAGTTGTGAGCCACCCAATGTAGGTAATGGGAACAGAACTTGGGTCCTCTGCCAGAGCAGTATGTACTCTTAGCCACTGAACCATGCCTCTAGCCCCTTTCCAGCTTCAGCCTTCCTGGTGCTGGGATCACAGGTACACACTGCCAGGCCAGGCTTTTTTTAAAAAGTAATTTTTACAGGGCTGTTGGGGTCCTGCATTGAGCCGTGAACGGTGTAGATGTGGCATCTGTTGGGTTAGAGCCCAACGTTGCCACACCATGGGCTCGGGCCCACTGTCTTAGCTCACTTCCTATTACATTACTGTGATAAACATAACCAAAAGCAGTTTGCAAAGGGTTTATTTGGCTTACAGTTCTTGATCACAGGCGATTATTGAAGGAAGTCAGGGCAGGAACCTGAAGGCGGGTACTGAAGCAGTGGCCATCGGGGAGTGCTGCTCACTGGCTTGCTCAGCCTGCTTTCTCATAAAACCCTGGACCCACTGCGAGGCGGCACCACCCACAGTGAGCTGGGCCCTTATATCAATCATTTATCAGGAAAATACCCCCACAGACTTGCCTACAGGCCAATCTGATGGAGGCATTTGAGGTTCGCTCTTCCCAGAAGACCCTAGCTTGTGTCAAGTTGACAGACAACAACCCCGCATAGCCCCCCTGCCCTTCCTCGCCCCCGTGAGTCTGCTCTGACCACCGCTTTCTCTGAGAAAAGTCTCGCCATTCTTGCACTCTCCTGGCCCTTGCCAGTTTCATGTCATTTGCATCTGCAGCCTTTTAGGTTATTTAACTTGTAAATTTCCCAAAATAATTCCAGCTCCGTGACTCCCAGAGTCCTGATTGCGAGCATTTAAATTTTTTAGTATTCTGTGCACCCTGTCTGAGAGGTTTGGTTGCCGCCTTCACAGGGGCAGCCTGAATGCACAGTGAGCGAGCGCAGATGGGCCCAGCTCGGTCGCTTCTCTCATTACTCTGTCAAAATACCTGACAAAACCGACTCAAGGAGGGAGCGGCTGTCTGGGCTCATGGTTTGGCATACGGTGCACCACGGCAGGGTGGTGGAGCTTGAAGCAGCTGGCCACCTTGTACTGGCCATCAGGAGCAGAGGGAGATGAACGCAGGTGTTCAGCTCACTTTCTCCTTGTTACCTCCCCCCCCCCCCCCCCCCCCCGTTTTTCGAGACCAGGTTTCTCCATGTAGTTTTGGAGCCTGTCCTGGATCTCGCTCTGTAGACCAGGCTGGCCTCGAACTCACAGAGATCCACCTGGCTCTGCCTCCCGAGTGCTGGGATTAAAGGCGCCGCCGCCGCCGCCGCCGCCGCCGCCACCACCACCAGGCTCCTTGTTACCTTTTATGTAATTCCTGTCATCATTATGGGACCTAAGCCCATGCTGTGGTACCATCTACACTGAGGGTGGGTCTTCCCTCCTCAGACAAATCTCTCTGGAAATATCGTCACAGACATGCCCAGAGGTGTGTCTCCTAAGAGACTAAGTCCAATTGGCTGACAAGGATGGTTGTTAGCCATCACAGGTGACCCCCCATCCTGTCCTTGACTGTCCTTGGGGCATCCGGCAAGCTCCTTCTACACCACTGTAGCCAGAAAGGTGCCATTCTTCCCACTAGGTTCAACCACAGAGTTACTGCCTCTCATCTTGTTATTAGGAGAGGATGCTCCATGTGGCCCACACTTCCCAGCTTCAGGCCCCATGGGAAAATGACCAGCCTCCCCTCCTTCTTGGGTAGGTAGATCAGTGTGAAGAGACAAACAATAGGGTGTTTCCACATCTCCCTTCCGCCTCCACGAGCATCATGGGTGGCAGCCATCTCCCTTAGGGCATTGTGCCTTCAATCTTCAGGCCCCCCACGCCCATACCCATGGCTATAGTTCTGTATACTAATAACACTGGCTCCTCCTTCAGGCCTAGAAGGAGTCACCAGGTCCCAGGGGGCTCACATCCTAGCCTCTCTAAGTCCCCAACAAACGACCTCAGACTTACCACATCCAGTAATTACTGTCTTGTGCTCCCAAGGCTTAGGAGACCAGAAATTCTGAGAAGGTGGAGGGAGGGGCAAGTTGCCCCTGCTCTGCCAGGCTGGAGACCCCTGGGAAGACTGGAAGGGGAGTGTGTGTGTGTGTGTGTGTGTGTGTGTGTGTGTGTATGTGTGTATGTGTGGCTGGGAGCACGTGGAACCATCTTCTCTCACATACGGTCTGGCAGCTGGGCCTGACAGTCAGCCAGAACCCTACATATGGCCTCTTCACAAGCTCCCTGTATACCAGCTGGCTTGGACTTCCTCACAGCCTGGTGGCTGAATTCCCAGAGACAGGGCCCCAAGGACATTACTGTAGGAGTCCATGTGTATTTATGCTGCAGCTGAAGCAGTGTGTGTGTGTGTGTGTGTGTGTGTGTGTGTGTGTGTGTGTGTGACATGGTGTCCCTTCTACCTAGTTCCAGGAAGTCAAGATTGCTACTGTGGTCACTCAGACATGATGCAGCCACACCAGGGTCTCAAGCCTCCTTCAATCACTGGCCCCCAGCTTGGCTGTTCTGCAGCTACTGGGGATACCAAAAGGGTGAGTTTCTGGCATTTTCTACCTCTGGACAGGTGAGTTTGCCTGAAGAAAAGACTTCCCTAGATCTGTGAATAGATGTTTAATGTCAGAGGGGGAGCTGGAAGTGCCAGGCCAGCACTGCCCCCAGAGGAAGGAGGCCAGAGAAGCCATCACCTTCTGGCTTGTCTGTGGATGGTAATGCTGGGGACACCATGCCTGCACCTCTTCAGCAGAAGGTAGAACTAGAGGCAGTCTTTTTTTTTTCTTTTTTTTAAATAAGGAGGTTAATCAGGTGCATAGTTCCGTGAGGTCAAAGGCTACAGCTGGCGGCAATAGCCTTCTTGCTGGCAGAGTCCTGCGGGGCATCCTCTGCCCAGCAAGGCAGGACTTGCTTGTGAGCTCTGGCCTCTCATCTTCTTTAACCCACTTTTTTCTTTTCTTTTTGTAGGAATGCAATGCCTTGTAGAACTTTAACATTGCCTTTTAACTGCTGTTTCAAAAGTTGTTTTGCGCCAGGCAGTGGTGGTGCACATCTTTAATCCCAGCACTCAGGAGGCAGATCTCTGTGATTTCAAGGCCAGCCTGGTCTACAGAGTGAGTTCCAGGACAACTGGGGCTACATAGTGAGATCCTATCTAAAAAAAAAAGAAGTTGCCGGGTGGTGGTGGCGGCGGCGGCGGTGGCGGCGGCGGCGGCGGCGGCGGCGGCGGCGGCGGCGGCGGCAGCGCACGCCTTTAATCCCAGCACTCGGGAGGCAGAGCCAGGCGGATCTCTGTGAGTTCGAGGCCAGCCTGGGCTACCAAGTGAGTTCCAGGAGAGGCGCAAAGCTACACAGAGAAACTCTGTCTCGAAAAAAAAAAAAAAAAAAAAAAAAAAAGAAGTTGTTTTGCAATCCTACCCCCCCCCCCCGCAGGGTTTCTCTGTGTAGCTTTGGTGCCTGTCCTGGATCTCACTCTGTAGACCAGGCTGGCCTCAAACTCACAGAGATCTGCCTGCCTCTGCCTCCTAAGTGCTGGGATTAAAGGTGTGTGCCAACACCACCCGGCGATGTTTTAATAAAATAGTCAGAAATAATAAACTTTGGATTTAGGGTGTATATATCAATTCAACTCGAGGTTAATAAGAACTACAGCAGAGGCCGTAAGTCACCAGAGCTGATTCTGACGCTGAGGCTGCTGGCGGCGGCGACAGAGAGCCTTTAGCTCTTACAGAAGGCAACAGTTGACCCGGGGAAGTGATGGGATTTAACAGAACCAGGGAATCGGCTTTGGAGGGTTTTGTTTTTCCTTGCAATGCTGGGAACTGATGGATTGTTTGAGAATCCAATCAGTGAGTCACATGAACATGAAGCTGGAGTTTGAGCTAATTGTGAGCCACCTCACATGAGTGCCTAGTCAGCTTAACTACAGGAAAGGGATGCCTCATTTCACTTTATTTAATTAGTAGGGGAGCTGAACATCAATGTGTGTGTGTGTGTGTGTGTGTGTGTGTGTGTGTGTGTGTGCGCGCGCGCGCGCGTTGGAGAACCATGCCTGGCACACAGTAGCCTCTGTGTAAATGCGGTTTGTCGGATGGATGGTGGATCCATCAGGATGAGGCTTGGTGTGGAGTGTAATGTTCTCTTCGGTTCTGTTCGAGTTTCCTCTTCTGATTCTGCATGTGTGTGGTGTGGAGGTGGCAAAGATGTAAGTGAAATGTGATAGCTCAGAACGGCTTAACTAATCCTACTCTGCTGAAGTTTTTTGCAAAGATCCCAGGAAACACATCAGGAAGGGTTGGGCTTGCTAACTGCTTCTCTTGGGCAGTGAGCCAAGAGAAATCCTGATGCTCGCCACCAGAGGGAGCCCTAAACCCAGGATGATTCTGAAGTGGCCATACCAGAGCTTTTTGCTTGTTTTATTTTTTAAATTGAAACTAGACTTTTTTTTTTCCCCCTCAAATAATATATCCTGATTATGGCTTCCCCTTCCTCCTCTTCCCCTCCCGGTTCCTCTCCACCTCCCCCCCCCCCATCTGGACCCGCTCTCTTTCTGTCTCTCTTAGAAAACAAACAAGCTTCTACGGGATTAATAATAAAATAAAATAAGATAAAAACTAACACATCAGATTTAGACAAAACAAACAGGGGGAAAAGAGTCCAAGTGAAGACACAAGACTCAGAGAGACACTCGTTCGCACACTCGAGAATCCCGTAAAACCACTAAACTAGAAGCCACACTATACACGCAGAGGACCTGCTGCAGACCTGTGAGTTCATACGAACTTTGATCATGCTGTGTTAGAGGGCCTTGTTCTCTTGGTGCTCTCCTTCCCCTCTGGCTCATACACTCTTCCTGCCTCCTCCTCCACGGGGTCACCTGAACTCTGAGGGGAGGGATTTGCTGGAGACATCCCATGGAGGGCTGAGTGTTGCAAGGTCTCTTACTCTCTGCATAGTGTCTGGCTGTGGGTCTCTTATTTGTTCCCAGCTGCTGCAGGAGGAAGCTTCTCTGCTGATGGCTGAGCAAAGCACTGGTCTATGAGTACAGCGGACTGTCCTTAGGAGTCGTTTTAGTGCTATGTTTTGTCTGTTTGTCTGTCTGTTTGTTTTTAGAACAGTAGTATTGGGTTTACCCTAGGTCCCTGGCCTGTCTGGCCTTAGGTTCTTGGGTTGGGTATAGGTTCTGAAGTGGACCCACCAGTTTTATTTATATACACCTCCCAGCTCTTATTTCTCCCCTGGAGTTTTCTTCGCAAGCTAAAATAGCAGCAAAAGATGCAGCTCCCAGCTTATTGTAAATATGATATTTTGAAACGAGACTATTAGGTAACCATGGCTATGTTCAGTGAGCGCTATTACAGCAATCTGATTCCTGAAGATGCTGAGGCAGCTGATTGCTTCAAGTTCAAGGCTGCATTGAAACACATAAGACTGTCTAAAAAACTAATAGAAATAAAATTACATGAGCAAGTTCTCTTCCAGCCGTTCTTCTTTCCCCCAACAAACTTGTCCTCCCAGCCGTTTTCCCCATATAACTTCATTTGAATGTGTCTAGCATATGATTATTCTCATGATACCTCTAAGCAACAAAAATGTCTATAAATTGAGATTTCAGGTAAGGAATTCTTTTTATTTTTATTTATTTATTTGGTTTTTCAAGACAGGGTTTCTCTATGTAGCTTTGTGCCTTTCCTGGAACTCACTCTGTAGTCCAGGCTGGCCTCAAACTTACAGAGATCCTCCTGCCTCTGCCTCCTGAGTGCTGGGATTAAAGGCGTGCGCCACCACTGCCTGGCCTCAAGTAAGGAATTTTATGATCACATATTTATGAAAAAGTTGTCTTTGAACCGAGTTATCAACATTATTATACATATAAATATTGATCAGATTCTGGGATACAGAAGAAACTTATCTTCATCTGTTCAGAGAGCTATGTTTTACTTAAGTTGTGTAAGTGAGATTCCTATTCATCTTCCCCTTCACTGTTTGATTTATGGCAGACATTTTTCTATAGGCTAGTCCATAATCTAAAAAGATTTTAGCCTCTCCTCCTGGAAGTACAGCCAGCATATCCTTTCATCAGCTTAATATGGTACAAATGCTTATCCTAATAATGAAATGTTTCATTAAAGCTTGTCCAGTGATTGGGCAAAACCAAAACTCATTATAAGCCACAGTCATCCAGGGTACCCTGCTAGGTAGCCTCCCTGGATCTGGAGTTATCACCATTATTAATAATGAGTACATTGTTAAAGCAGTACAGGGCCGCAAGAGGGCTCAAGGGATAAAGATGCTTGCCACCAAGCCTCACAACGTGAGTTTGATCCTGGGGACCCACATGGGGGAAGAACACTGACACCTTCAAGCTGTTCTCTGACCTTTACATGTACACACACCCATTCACTTCTACACACAAGTAAATAGATCAACATAAATAAAACAGTATAATTATGAGAAAAATGTTTGCCAGGCAATTGTTAAGTGTAAGAAATAACATTTTATTAGAAACACTTTTCTTGATGAGATGAATAAGATTTTGTATTTTCCAACCATTTTATGTATCTATGTGCTGGAATATTATGTATTATTCATTTGTTCAATTTTCTTTCTTTCTTTCTTTTTTTTGGGGGGGCGGTTTCGACAGGGTTTTTTCTGTATAGTTTTGGAGCCTGATCTGGAACTCACTCTGTAGCCCAGGCTAGCCTTGAACTCACAGAGATCCACCTGCCTCTGCCTCCCGAGTGCTGGGATTAAAGATGTACGCCACCACCATCCGGCCTTGTTCAATTTTTTTAGCTGTACTTATTGAACACATACCCAAGTATAGAAGGCACACTTTTTTATGTATTAATTTTAACTCCTGTTGCATCTGAGCATTCAACAGTACTCATAATCAATGTGTCACAGCTGACGAAAACCAAAAACAAATGTGGTGTCCTGCATTGTCCAGAGATGGCTTTCTGGGCTAGTGCTCCCCTCAAATCCTGCACCTCAGAAAGAACGTCAGAAGCAGTTTGGGGAAGCAGCATCCTCCCGGCCCAGCCCATTAAGCTGGGGTTGTGACATAAGCAGGGGTCAGGCTTTGTTTTTGAATGTGTAGCCTCTGGTAGGTCAATGGTGTTCCAGTGGCTGTCCCAAACCCAGGAGTACACCGTCAGCACAAGTTGCTCTCGGGGGCTTATGGGAGGTGAAGGAGGAGGATGAGGATGAAGAGATGATGATGATGATGATGATGATGATGACAACAACATTGGGACTGGAGAGATGGCTCAGCTGTCATGAGCACTTGCTGCTCTTGCAGAAGACCTGGGTTCAGTTCCGGGGACCCACATGATGACTCACAACTCCAATAACTCTACTTTCAGGAGACCTGACACTCACAACTGGACTCTGAGGGCACCAGGCACAAACTCAGTGGATATACCTACATGCAGGCAGAACACGCAAACACACAAAATAAAAATTTAAAAGGACTTTCTGAAGGGAGGATCTGGGAAGAGCTAGCAAATCATATGAAATTCTCTAAGAATTGATAAACATTGTCTAGATCTCAAAAATCTACCCAAGCTATTGGACCAAAACCTAGGATTATGACAGAGATTCAAAGCTAGGGTACTATATATATATATATATATATATATATATATATATATATATATATATATATATATTTGTTTGTTTGTTTCGAGACAGAGTTTCTCTGTGTAGCTTTGCGCCTTTCCTGGAACTCACTTGGTAGCCCAGGCTGGCCTCGAACTCACAGAGATCCACCTGGCTCTGCCTCCCAAGTGCTGGGATTAAAGGCGTGTGCCACCACCGCCCAACTCTAGGGTACAAAATTTGAGGGCTGTGAGCTTCTGGAAATGATTCCCCTTTGAGTCAATGTGAGAACCTGCTCAGAACCTTCCAGAACCCTAACAACAGGAGCTCATGACCCAGGGAGGATCTGGGTCATGATCCTCAAGCTACACAGAGAAACCCTGTCTCGAAAAAAACAAACAAACATATATATATATATATATATATATATATATATATATATATATATATATATATATTTATATATTGTACCCTAGCTTTGAATCTCTGACTCAGGCTCCTGGCAGTGTTTCCTGGAAGTCAGAGCACTTCCTATCCAATCTGTTCCTAACTTCTCAGCCTCTGCTGGGAAGGGATGCTGGAATCATGAGTTCTTGATCAATCAGAAGAACGCTCCCTCCTGACTTCCTCCTCTCTCCACACTACTTCTGCTTCCTACAAACAAACCAACAAACCAACAAACCAACAACAAACAGTTTTTCACTGTGCTGTCTGGTCTTACGTCAACTTGACACAAGCTAGAGTTATCTGAAAGGAGGGAACCCCAAATTGAGAAAATGCTTCTCTGAAATTGAGCTGTGGGCATTTTCTTACTTAGTGATTGATGGAGGAGGGCCCAGCCCATTGAGGGTGGTGCCATCTCTGGGACAGTGGTCCTGGGTGCCACGAGAAAGCAGGCTGAACAAGCCAGTAAGCAGCACCCCTTCATGGTCTCTACATCAGCTCCTGCCCCTGGTATCCTGGCCTGTTTGAGTTCCTGTCCTGACTCCTTCAATGAGGAACAGTGATGTGGAAGTGTAAGCCAAATAAACCCTTCCTCCCCAACTTGCTTTTTGGTTGTGGTGTTTTGTTGTAGCAATGGAAACCACAGCTAAGACACCCACTCTCTGGTTTACCAATTTGGCCAGACTGTCCAGCCAGCAATCCTCCAGGGACCCTGCTGTGTCTGCCTCCCCAGGGCTGGGATCAAAAGTGTGTGCCACCAATTAGCAAAGGGGGTGGGTGGGTATTGATCTGTTTCTGTCATTTTTCTGGGGGTTCTGGAGACTGAACTCAGGTCCTCCTGCCTGCACAGCAAGTCACCAATTAAGCCATCTGCCCAGAGTACCGTGCCCTTTGCTTTTTCTTTCTTAGGTCTCCTTGTAAAGCCTTGGCCGTCCTGGAACTCATTATGTATAACAGGCTGACCATGAACTCAATGAACACCTACCTCTGCTCCCACCAAGTGCTGGGCTTAAAGGTCAGCACCACCATGCCCTACTCTCCTTCAGCACTTGTTACGGCTGGTGAGATAGGCCTTATTCAAAGGTGGCTGTGACAACAGGTACAGGGATGGCCACAGTGGGGTCTTGCCACAGGGAGAGAGAGGACTCAACTCCAACTTTAACTGGACAAGTGAGAGTGATGATGAAGGAGCAGATGGAGCTCAGTAGTTGAGAAATGACCAAGGAAACATGGCGGGGGTGGGGGGGGTTGTTGAACTGACCCGATGGGATTCTGGAGTGGACTGGGTGATGAGATGCTGGAGTGGCCAAATCCAAGGGCTTCAGGGTTTCGCTAAGCTGATCTAACAGTATTCTCGCTCTCAGTAGATCCTCCAAGAATTGAGAAAGAAGCTCAAAGTTGCTGGGGTTCAGAAAGTTCTCAGGAGACAGAATGTTCTGTCACAGAAAGTTCTGGAGGAAGGATGGAATCCTTGTCAAAGATTCAAAGTATGACCGTCAGCTTTAGTCATCAGCTTGACACAAGCTACAATCATCTGGGAAGAGTGTCTCAGTGAGGGATAGTCTACATAGGGCTGGGCTGTCGGGGACTTTCTAAGTTAACTGGTGTAGGAAGACTCAGCCCGCAGTGGGTGGCGCCATTCCCTGGGCAGGGGTCCTGAACTGTGTGAGAGTGGAGGAAAAGAGCTGAGCACAAGCAAGCCAGGGTGCACACACTCATCCCTTTCTGCTCCTTATTGTGGATGTGACCAGCTGTTTGAAGTCCCTGCCTTGACTTCCCCTGATGTGACAGACTGTAACTTGGAATTGCAAGCCAGAGAACCCCTTCCTCTCCCGTGATGCTTTCTGGTTGGGTTATGTTTTGCCGCAGTCATGGATGTGAAACCAGGACAATGAGTAAAACGGAAAGCTCACCAGACTGAAAACATGACTCATTACACAAATCTCCCCCGATTTCCAACTTCTAGCCACTGCCCACAATTCTCTTTTATAAATAGAAAAATCAAGAATGGACTTTACTTTCTAAGTCCATTTCCTCTTCTATACAAAATTAATTTTTCATACAGCCTAACTCAACCTGACAGAATCAGCTACCGATGGAGACAGACAAACAGAACACTCTGTCACTTTTCATTTTTTTTTTCTTGTTTTTTCAAGACAGGGTTTCTTTGAAGTTTTGGCGCCTGTCCTGGATCTTGCTCTGTAGACCAGGCTGGCCTCAAACTCACAGAGATCCACCTGGCTCTGTCTCCCCAGTGCTGGGATTAAAGATGTGCGCCACCACCGCCCGGCTCACTTTTCATTTTTTCAAGCAAAAATCAACCCCCAGGATTGTGAACTGGGCTGCTAAACTGAGGGCAGGTAAGCAGAAGGAAATTTAGACTTGCCTATGTTCCTTATCTACTACTACAAAATCGTGTTCTCTTCTTCTTTGACTCTCCCTATAAAGCCTTGGCTGTCCTGGAACTCATGTATACCAGGCTGACCTTGACCTCCAGAGATCCACCTACCTCTGTCAGTGTGAGGGGCTGGGAGCTGGGGGTAGGGAGGTGCAGTTAAGAGCACTGGCTGCTCTTTCAGAGGACCTAGGTTCAACTCCTAGCACCCACACGGTGGCTCACAACTGTCTGTAACTCCAATTCCAAGGGGTCCAATACCATCTTCTTGACTCTTTGAATTCTGCACTCAAGTATGGTGAATAGACATACATGCAGGCAAGACACTCAGACATGTAAAGTAAAATCTCTAGATAAAACACACACACACACACACACACACACACACACACACACACACACACACCACCAATGATGCAAACCGTAAATGTTTCATTTGAAGAAAGTTCAGTTGGAGCCACTAAATATCCACTTTAGAAAAGAACCTGTCAGTTTATGCCTGTAATCCCAGCACTTGGAAACTGAGGCAGGAAGGCTGGCCTGAGCTCCGGGTCAAACTGGGCCACATAGTGAATTCTAGGCTGATCTGTCTCAAACAACAGAAACCACAAAATCAGGTCCCTCATGGTCCTGGAGGCTGGGAGGTCCAATGTCAAGGCCCTAGCAGATTTGGTCCAGTGAAGGCCTGGGCAGGCTTCACAGGTGGCTTCTTACTGCGTTCTCACAGGGTGGGATTAGGAAGGCATCCATCTCAGTCCTCATTTACACATGCCATAATTCTATTCCAGAGAGCTCTGCTCTCAGGATCCAAAGGTCCCACCTCCCAACACCATCATCTTGGTTGGGAGTAGACTCAAGATCTGAGTGTTTTCAAAGGGTAGGGTATAAGAGGCCCTTGTGCTCACAGATAAGCACCAGGGAAACAGGGGATGTTAAACTCCCAGGGCTATTTCTTCAAAGGGAGAGATGGATACCTGTTTTCTGCCCAGAAGGCTGGAAGTGGAGGCGGTTAATAGCCTGGTGATCTTTGCACTATCCATATGATTGAGATCATACCAGATCCTCCCCCAGACCTTTAAGATGTCACATGTAGTCAATCTACAGAACCCATCTTTATGGGAGAGGTCGTATGTACTTTGCAAAGAGTTTCGATGTAAACAAGTCTTAAACTTTGTGGTTCACACACAACTGTTTTAATTATCTTACACCAAGAAGCCTGTTTGCCAAATCGCGCCGGGCTTCAATACGCCTAAAGTCAATTGCCCGGTGGTGTCAGAGTCTGGAAGTTGGAACCAACATGACTGAACCAGTTGTGCTGACCCAGATTTCCTTCTTGTCTCACTCTGATCATCACTCTGCTGGTCCCGGTGTTTGCAAAGATTCCCCACAGTACGAGTAGGAGGAGACACAAAGATTCCACACACACATCCTTGTCCCATATCCAAATATGAGCCAGTCAACGTGAGGGCTAGGAACTGAGCTGTGGTCCTCGGCAAAAGCAGCAAGCACTCTTAGCTGCTGTGGATCACCTATCTATTCCTGTGGTCAGGTTGTTATTATATGAGCACCACCTTCCCATAACAGCCCAGATAAAAGGATGCTGAGAGACAGAGAGAGAGAGAGAGAGAGAGAGAGAGAGAGAGAGAGAGAGAGTTTTGCTTTTGTCTGCTCACCTTCACTCTTGCTAGCAAATTATTTACCTTATTGCTCTCTCTGCTGCTGTGGTATGCCTTCACTGACATCAGAACCTAATTTATTTTGTCTTCCAGTATGGACTGAAGACCAACAGCTCTCTAGGAATCCTCTAAGGCTGCAGTACCAGATTGGGACTGCTAAGGTACCCAGCCTAATGGACTGAGCAGTTACTGGGTTTTTGGCTTCCCCATTGTGAGACAGCCATGGTTAGACTGCCCAGATCTAACCAAGATCATGGCAGCCAATCTGACAAGTCCCCTGTTAATAGATATTCTTCTGTTTGTTTTTCTAGAGAACCCTGACCTGTTTACAACATTATGTAAACAAGAAAAGGATCTGAACAGACATTTCTTCGAAGAAGAACAAAAAGATGCCCAATGTCCATAGTCAGTACGGAAATACAACCAAAACCACAACATAGTACCACTGCTTGCTCATGAGGATGGCTGAAATAAAACAGAAAACTATTAGCTGGGCATGGTGGCACATGCCTTTAATCCCAGCACTCGAGAGGCAAAGGCAGGTGGATCTCTGTGAGTTCGAGGCCAGCCTGATGTACAAAGAGAATTCTAGGACAGCCAGGGATGTTACACAGAGAAACCCTGTCTTGAAAAAACCAAAAAGAAAAGAAAAATATTGGTGAAAATGTGAAGAAACTGGGACACTTCCCCTTGCACATCAGAACATAGAATGGGAAGTGTTGTGGGCAATGGTGTGGCAGTTCAAAAGATAAAGTCGGGCTGGGAGATGGCTCAGTTGGTAAGAGCACTTTCTGTGAAAGCAATAGGACCCAAGTTTGAATGCCCAGCATCCACATAAAAGCCTGGCATGGCCACACTTGCCTGTAACCTAAGCATGAGGGATGGAGGTGAAGACAGGCAGATACCAGGAGCTCAGTAGGCAGCCAGCTTAGTCTAAATGGTGGGTTTCATGTTCTGTGAGACTCTGTGTAATGGTTAGTGTGAATTGCCAACTTCGCAAAATCTAGAATCACCTGGGAGACAGACCAGAGGATGCCTGTGGACGATTATTTTGATTTTGTTAATTGAGGCAGGAGACCAACCCACTGTGGGTGGCACCAATCCCTGGCTGGGATCTTGGATGTCTAAATGGAGGAAGGGAGCTGAGCAGCAGCATGCATTTACTGCTCTCTGCTTCTTAACTGTGCATGTGTGATGGTTTGAATGGGAATGGCCCCTCCATAGACTCATATGTTTGAATGCTTGGCCCCTAGAGAGTGGCACTATTAGGAGGCGTGGCCTCGTTGAAGTAGGTGTGGCCTTGTTGGAGGAAGTGTGTGTAAGTGTGTCACTATGGGGATAGGTTTTGAGGTCTCATATGCTCAGTCTAGGCTCAGTGTGGCGTTTACTTCTGCTGCCTGCAGATCAAGATGTAGAACTCTTAGTTACCTCTCCAGCACCATGCTGGCCTGGTAGCCGCCATGCTTCTCGCTATGATAATAATGGACTAAACCGCTGAAACTGTAAGCCAGCCCCAATTAAATATTTTCCTTTATAAGAGAAGGTCATGGTGTCTCTTCAGAGTGATAGGAATCCTAACTAAGACAGTATGCAACGTGTCCAGCTGCTTCATTATCTTGACATCTTGTTTTTTTTGTGGTCTATACTGAAACCCAGAATAAATCCTTTCTTCCTTAAGCTGTTTCTGTCAGGTATTTTTTTTTTTAAATCACAGCAACAGGAAAAGAAACTAAGACTCCCCGTCTCAGAAAATAAGATGGAGAGTATAGAGGGAGATGCCCAATACTCCCTTGGCTTCCACCTGTGTGCACATGGGCGTGCACTCACATATTTGCACCACCCCATGATTAAAATATCAGGTTACCACATGAACCACCAGTTCCATTCCCAGACAGACACCCTAGAGAGCAGAAAACCTGTGCTCAAAGGAAAACTTGGACATTAGTGCTCACAGGAGCACTCCCCAACAGGTGAGCCATCCCAGAGTCTCTGAACTGTTGAATGGATAAACCAAATGTGCAGGCTGGTAGAGTGGACATCGTTTGGCAACAAAAAGGAATAAAGAATCAACACGCACTACAATGCGGATTAACTTGGAAAATGTTCACGTCAGTGAGAGAAGTCAGTTGTAGAAGCTTATTTATTGCATGATACCATTTGTTCTTTTGAGAGAGGGTCTCCGCACATAGCTCAGGCTGGCCTCAGGCTTGAGCTCTACCTCCATCTCCCAAGTGCTAGGAACACAAATATGCAGCTCACCCTGGTTCTGTGTGAGATCATTTTTATGAAATGTCCAAACCAAGCAAATTTATGAAAACAGAAAGTAGTTTAGTGGCATTGGGGTCTGGGAGAAGGCAAAGACAGGGGGTAAGGGGTGAGCAGTGTTTGAGTTGGGGGAATAAGAAGTTCTGTGATGCCTTCAGATTTTTGTTGTGAAGACTGGGTCAAGCTGCCCTTGAATTTGAAATCTTCCTACCTCGACCTCCACATTCTGCGATTATAGGCAAGTGTCACCATGCCTGTGGACGCAGGGTTCATTTTGAAAGTGATGAAATGTTTTAAAATTATTTGTGGTTATGGATGGAAAACTCTTCAAATATACTGAAAAGCATTGAATCACATAACTCAAATTTGAGTATTATAAGGCATATACATTATATCGCAGTAAAATTTTTTAAAGCTATAAATATATGTTAACCTCAACCCCAAGAGAAAACTTTAAAATCCTGTATGAAAAGACAGACCTATAGAAGCACAGCGGGGTGTGAAGTGCCATCCTAATTAGTCTTATCAATAAAAACCCGGAGTCAGACACGGAGGTGAAAGCCCAAAGATCAGAGAAGCAGAGCAGCCAGCCACCAGAGACTTCTTACCTCTACAAAATCTCAGACCGGCCGGGCGGTGGTGGCGCATGCCTTTAATCCCAGCACTCAGGAGGCAGAGCCAGGAGGATCTCTGTGAGTTCAAGGCCAGCCTGGTCTACCAAGTGAGTTCCAGGAAAGGCGCAAAGCTACATAGAGAAACCCTGTCTCAAAAACAACAACAACAACAACAACAACAACTCAGACTGAAACGGGGTTCCTGTCTCTAGGAATCCTCAGACTGAATGGGGTGGGGTGGGAGGATCCTGTCTCCACCTGCCTTATATTTTTGTCTCCACCTCCCTAGTGCTAGGATTAAAGGCACGAGCCTCCCAAATGCTGGGATCAAAGGTCTGAGCTACCACCACCTGGCTCTGTTTCTCTTTTAGACTGGTTCAATCTCCTCTAGCCCAGGGTGGCCTTGAACTCTTGATCTTCCTGCTTCCTCCTCCCAAGTGCTGGGATTTAAGGTGTGTGCCACCACTCCGGGGCCTCTATGGTTAACTAGTGGCTAGCTCCGCCCTCTGATCTCCAGGCAAGCTTTATTTGTCAGAACAAAAATCTACAACAGGAGGGCTGCAGGATCTTTGTGAGAAAAGGATCAAATTTCACTTCACTAAGTCTGTTACTTAGTTGCGAAGAAGGAAAGGTAATGACCTTAACGATTTGTTTAGAGTAGTAACAGTTACCTACAGATACTATTTTCTTAGGTTAACTTTGTTACTTTTGCTTGGTACCTAAGGCTGTGTCAGTTTTTGCTGCCTAGAAAACTACTTGCAAATCCAAAGCTTATAATAACTTGTTTAGCTCCAGATTCAGAGGCCAGGCATTTCTGGACTGACTCAGTGGGTCTGTGCTGGGCTTTCGCATGTGTGCGTGGAAAGTGGGTGCTGAGTGATTGATGTAGCTTCACTGGCAGGCTGACAGTTGACAAGCTCCTTGTCAGGGTCCCTCGGCTTTCCTCTGGTTGCTTGTGCTCCTTGCAGGCTAGCCCAGGCCTACTCACACAGTCTGCAGCAAGAGGGGGCTCAACACCAGAGCACTGTCCCGTTTCTCATAGTATTTTTTTTTAAAGGCCTTATTTTTTTTATTCCTGCTTGGATTTGTTTCCTCGCAGACTTAATGACACATGTCAGTTCATAGATTGTTATTTTTCACAGCGCTGGGCAAAGCAGACGTCTATAGATTCTCATGGTGGCAGTGGGTGGAAATGGGTAGCTGGGCAACTGGAGACTTGGGGACTTGGGAACCTACCTAACTTCTCCAAGAGGGGGTTGCGGAGGATAGTGTGAGGATCCTTTAGTTTTGGGGGACCCCCTAAGCCTATTGGCAGAAAGACGGGAAAAGGTCCAGGAAAACAGGTCTTGTCCTACTCCCTGTCAAGGCTTTTGGAGAAACAAAGCCAAATTCAATGTCCTCTGACGTCAGAAAAACTGGGTCTGGGAGAGAGGTCCGAGACCCGGTGCCTGCTGCGCCACTAGACTATCACCCCCACACCAGCATTCCTCACCACGCCCCTTGACCCCCTCCTCGCAACTCTCCCCTCCCGTTTTAGCCTCGCCCTTCACCTAACAGCTCCACCTGCCTCCGTCTTCTCCCTCGCCCCTCCTCATACCAGCCCCGCCCTGCAAATACCAGCCCCGCCCACAGACCGCCTGACTGCCATCTCTCCGCCTTTGCTCCACCCCTTCATATTAGCTCCGCCCCGCCGCCCACAGCCCTCCCCGCCTCCATCTTCGCCCTTGTCCCGCCCCATATTAGCCCCGCCCATTAAGTGCTAGCCCCGCCCACACCCGCGTCTTCCCAGCCGCTTCTTTTCCCACTCTTTGGTCTCAGGACTGGCTCCTCGGCCCCACCCCTCCATGAAGCCCCCGCCCACGATCCGCCTTCCGGACAGCGCGAGGGGGCGGGAGCGGGAGCGGGGCCGGCCTCACCCGGAATGAAAACAAACGGCGGCCTCTGCGGCATCCGGGCACTCAGCAGGTCGCGGCTGGCGCGGCGGTGGCGCAGGTGAGGCGGCTGCGGCGGGCACCGACCGGGACCTGGGCCTGGCTACGCGGCCGGGTCGGCCGTCGGCGCGGCGGGAGCGGTCGGGTGGACGCGGCGGTGCAGGCTCGGGTGGGAGCGGGAGGAGGTTGCTGCGGGCCTGAGGGAGGGGGACAGACACTTGTCGTCAGCCTGAGCTGCGTTGAGAGGATTGTCCGGGGCTGACGTGCGCGGACAGCGGATCGTTGTGGGTGAGAACGAGAGCTTTCTGGACCCACACTGGCCCTGCCTCCTTTCCTTCCCTTGCTCTTACTTTTAAATACGAGACCCTAATCGCGTGTTATTTCCTCGGGAGGGAATATGTGTTGAATGTGCGTGAGTCTGTGAGTCTGGATTGATCTATTCCAGAAGAGAAAGTGAAAATTTCAACGTTAATTCCTAACGTTTCACTTTCGGTTCTGAACGCTGACATTCAGGACTCAAGTGTTTTCCGCGTTATGATGGGGAACACCCAGCAACATGCACAAAACTTGCAGTTCTCCAATTAAAACGGAAACTGGGCTACGAGATTTTCTTCCTTTTGACCTAACACTTGTCATTCTATTGTTTATAACTAGAGTCATACTTTTGAAGACTGCGATTTAATTTTTTGTTGTTGTTAATAAATGTGTCTCACTATGTAGCTCTGGCTGTCCTGGAATTCTGTATGTAGATTAGCCTGGCTTCAAACTCACGGGAGATCTTCCTCCTTTTGCTTCCCTAGTTCTGGGATTACAGGCGTGCAACAGTATGGCGCGACGGTGGTTTATTTTTTTCTTTGTTTGTTTTTTGTTTTTCGAGACAGGGTTTCTCTGTGAAACAGTCCTGGCTGTCCAGGAACTCGCTCTGTAGACCAGTAGCCTCGAACTGGCAGAGATCTGCCTACCTCTGCCTCCCGAGTGCTGGGATCAAAGGCGTGCACCACCACCACCCAGCTGGTGGTTTAATTTTTTAAACATTAAATCTTATGTTAAACCGGTCATAGTGGCTAACGCCTTAATTCTAGCATTTGGGAGGCAGAGGCAGGCCAATCTCTGTGAGTTCGAGGCCAGTCTAGTCTACATAGTGAGTTCCAGGACAGCCAGAGCTAAGTGGTGAGACCCTGTATACTGGCTGGTTTTGTGTCAACTTGACACAAGCCACAGTCATCAGAGAGGAAGGAGCCTCAATTGAGGAAATGCCTCCATGAGTTCCAGCGGTAAGGCATTTTCTCTATTAGGGATAAATGGAAGAGGGTCCCGTCTGTTGTGGATGGTGCCATCCCTGGGCTGGTGGTCCTGGGTTCTATATGAAAGCAGGCTGAGCAAACCAGTAAACAGCACCCCTCTATGGCTTCTGCATCAGCTCCTGCCTCCAGGATCCTGCCCCAATTGAGTTCTTGTCCTGGCTTCCTTCAATAATGAACAGCAATATGGAAGTGTAAGCCAAATAAACCCTTTTCTTCCCAACTTGCTGTATGGTCATGGTGTTTGATTGAAGCAATAGAAATCCTAACTAAGACACCCTGTCTCAGAAAAAAAAAATTATGTGGTGCAGACCCTGCGACAGTGTTGGAACACAGACAGGAGTTGTGATGACCTTGTCTCTTTTTTCAGACCGTGGACTGGTTACCGTCTGGAAGGTTGTTTTCAACCTTCTAAATAGCTAGGTATCCATAAGTTATCCCTGCCACCCTCCTTCTGAGGTGGCATGATCTTTTCCTTGGAATTTTTGTAGATGTCAGTCCTGTGTCTGGTGGGTTAAGTGACTTGTGTTTGCAAAGCAAATGCTCCTAAGTGCTGCTGTGCCTTGCTGTGAGGATCAGTTTGTGAGTGACTAAAAACACAGCTCACACACATTCACTGTTCATTCTGTTCCCCATCCTGACGACCTGCTTCTCACTCTCAGACAGATCTGAGCATTCTTTCAAAAGTGTGGTTACAGAATAATGCTTAAGTCACCATACTTAACTTAAAATCAGGTGGATTATCTTCAGGAGGCTGTAGAGTATTAGCCCTCCATAGGGGAAAAAAAGAAACATCTAAGTTATTAATCCATACATTTTTTTCCACTCTGGAATTTATGTTCATTAATAAGGAGTGAGTAACTTCCTCCTTTGTTTTATTTGGCAAACCTTGAAACACTTCACTACGCTTCCCAGCTTCCACCGGCATTCAGCAGCTTCACCCACCCCTTGGAATAGCTGTGTTGATGTGGGATGCCGTAGCTCCTATGTAGAAAAGAGAAGTTACATGCTGAGGACATGCAGCAAGGGACTGTGAGACAATACAGAGTCCATTTTTGTAGGCAGATGTCCCATGCCAGATCTAGCACTGGCTCATGTGGTTTTCAAACCTAGAGCCTGGGTTTCCCAGCTGTAAGATGATCTAGCCACCGTTAGATTGAATAATAGATGTTGATGTGCTTTGTGCTCTCAAAAGTACCGGTGACAACAAAAACAACAAACCATGTGAGCGAGGTGTGATGGCTCATGCCTGTTATCCAGGCGCTGTGGAAGGAAGCTGAGTAAGGACCTTGTCTCAAAACAAAAATAAAACAACAAAATGTGAAATAATATAGTTCTGTAATTTTAATTTTATTTATTTTTGAGAGGCTGGCCTAGAATTCACATTGATCTGTCTCTGCCTCCCAAGAGCTTAAAGGTGTGTATCACCACACCTAGCTAACCCTTTAATTTTCAGAGTTCAACTATACAAACATTTATTATTGATAGTTCGTAGTTCAAAGTAGCTTTTCTTTGTGCTTAATTACCAGAGTGCTTAGTCTTTGGTTTTGAGTTAAAGCAGCCAAAGTGTGAGAGAATTTAAAAACTATATATTGGATTGCTTAAAAGATTTGTTTTAAGCCTGGCGTGGTGGCGCATGCCTTTAATCCCAGCACTCAGGAAGCAGAGCCGGGCGGATCTCTGTGAGTTCAGGCCAGCCTGGGCTACCAAGTGAGTTCCAGGAGAGGCGCAAAGCTACACAGAGAAACCCTGTCTCGAAAAACAAAAAAAAACAAAAAAACAAAACAAACAAAAAGATTTGTTTTAAAATAAAATTATCAGCTGGGCGTGGTAGTGCATGCCTTTAATCCCAGCACTTGGGCGCCAGAGGCAGGCAGATCTCCATGAATTCGAGGCCAGCCCAGTCTACAAATTGAGTTCCAGGACAGCTAGGGCTGTTACAAAGAGAAAGCTTAAGAAAAAAAATATAAAATAAAATGAAATTATCTTTTATTTTATGTGTATGGGTTTTTTGCCTGTATGTATGTCTGTACACCAGAAAAGGCCCTTGGATCCCCTAGAACTAAAGTTACAGATGGTTGTGAGCTGCCTTGGGGTGCTGGGAACCAAACCCAGGTCCTCTTGAAGAACAGGCAGTACCTGAACCTTGGAGCTGTCTGGCCCGAACCCTTTCCTTATCTTTCTGAGAATGACAACAGGTTAAGAAATGGAGAGTAGGGCCGGGCGGTGGTGGCGCACGCCTTTAATCCCAGCACTCGGGAGGCAGAGCCAGGCGGATCTCTCGAGGCCAGCCTGGGCTACCAAATGAGTTCCAGGAAAGGCGCAAAGCTACACAGAGAAACCCTGTCTCGAAAAAAACCAAAAAAAGAAAAAAGAAAAAGAAATGGAGAGTAGAGCACAGGCCGAGCATGTGAAATACCTTGGTTTGCTCCCTCCTTCCACAGGAAACAGGAGCTTAAACTACTCCTTGCTACATATTAGCAAGTTTGAAAGAGACATTTTAAGCTGGGTGTGGTAATTTACGCCTTTTGTCCCAGCGCTGATGATCTACAGAATGAGTTCCAGGACAGACAGGGCTACACAGAGAAACCCTGGCTCGGGAAAACAAAGAAAAAACAATAACAAAAGAAACATTTTATATTGACTTACGTGTAATTGGATACAGTAGCTTATATTAAACTGACAGAGGCGCAGAGGGGAACCCCACTTACTTTGCAGAACACCTCAGTGGATTAGGTAATGTGTACAGCATTTTCAAATGTAATGTGGGTTTTATTGATTTACAGTTTTCCTCTCAAGGATGGCGCAGAAGAAATATCTTCAAGCAAAATTGACCCAGTTTCTAAGGGAAGACAGAATTCAACTTTGGAAACCTCCATATACTGATGAAAATAAAGAAGTTGGTTTGGCCTTAAAGGTATTTTTCTTTTAATATGTAAATCTTTTGTACTGTCATAACATCTTAGTAAATACTATTCTGAAGTCACCGGAAATGACCAGGTACAGCTGTGAAAACGGTGAGAAGCACCAAAACCTTTAGTAAAGAACAAATCTCATTTAAATTTAATTTAATTTTTAAAAATTAAATTTAATCTTTTTCAGCACTAAAGGTAGAACCCAGGACTTCACACATGCTAGGCAAGCTTTTTTTGTTGTTGTTGTTGTTTTTTTTTTTAAAGATTTATTTATTATGTATAAAGGAGAGGGTGTCAGATCTCATTACAGATGGTTGTGAGCCACCATGTAGGTGCTGGGGATTGAACTCAGGACCTCTGGAAGAGCAGTCAGTGTTTTTAACCTCTGAGCCATCTCTCCAGCCCCTTGTTGTTGTTTTTTGAGACAGGGTTTCTCTGTGTAGTTTTGGTGGCTGTCCTGGATCTTGCTCTGTAGCCCAGGCTGATTAGGCAAGCTTTTTACCACCAAGCCACAAACCCAGTCCTGTGATTGGCATTTCATTCTTATGAGAATGCTGCCTGATTCTCTGGGTATTGTATTAGTCACTTTAACTATAATGAAGTAGCTGGGGCAAATTAAGTTCTAAAGAGAAAGGTTATTTGGTTCATGGTTCTGGAAGTTCCTCAAGCTTGAGTGGTCGTGAAGCCTCAGGACTTTGGCAAGGGTAGCACACTGTGACAAGCCTCAGGGCAAAGAGGAGGACTGTGCTGCCAGTCCTGTGAAGCACAGCACACACACTCAGGCACAGCATGTACTGTCTCATGATGAGAGCAAATGACTTCAAACTAGCCCTGGGTAGGTTAGAGTGAGCTCCAGCCTCTCTAAAACAGTTTACCGTGAAGTAGTGTGGGAGCCAGCAGCAACCTCAGACTCCTGAAAATCACTAACCAGATGTGAGCCAAACTCACATCTCAGGCACATCACCCAACCACACATCTCAGAGCATCCCCAGTGGTGAAGGAAATTTCTCACCTGAACCAGGAAACTGAAAGGAAGGATGTAGCCAATGGAGTCCCATAAATCCCCTTGCTGGCCTTACCCTCAAGGAACTCACCACCACCTGCCAGTAGTGCCACCCTGGGCATTAAGCCTTTAACACAGAGGCTTTGGAGATACTCAACCCTTGGCATGTATGTGCTACTTTTAATGCCTTCTGAACTTGCTGGCTATGGTGTCTTGGCTTGAGAACTAATGAGACATAATAAAGACACTGGCCTTATTTCCAGTTCCTGTGAAAGCTAATATCAGGAGCATCTTGCATCCTAATGAGGCATGGTGGCCCTAGTAGCTTGGAGGAGGGATGGTTGCCAGAAGGAAGAAGCCTTGATCAGAAGCTTGACCCTTTCTGTCCCACTCTCCAGCCACAGAGAGGAAAGGGCTAATCATGGCTTTTATCACCAGTGGCCTGGGATTTAATCAGTCAAGGCTGATAGCAGGCCTGCATTACAAATATGTAAATGATGGGCTCCAGAGTCCTACTCCAAACACTTAGGAGCTGGGAGGGTAGGTAACTCACTCCCTGGGGTAGGGACATCCCCTAGGGCCCTTGGGAACCTCACACTGTCCCTGTGATCTCTATTCTCTTGTAGCCTTTGTGGGAAACTAGAATCCCAGAACTTGTTCTGAGTTCTGAGTCATTGTAGCAAATTGTCAAACATGGGAACCCTGTACTTTGTAGCCAGTCAGTGAGGGTTACCTGGAGACCGCATGCTTGGCACCTGGTGCTGGCCATGAGGGTGCACCCGGAGACCTGTGGAGCGGAAGCCTGGGTAGTGATTATCAAGGGCAGGTTGAACTGTTGGTCGAGTTAATGTCAGCATCACCAGCTGTGGTACTTTGAATGTCATTGGCCCCCATAAGCTCATGCCTCTCTATTGAGAGGTGTGGCCTAGTTGAAGGAAATATGTCACTGTGGGGGTGGCTTTGAGATCTCTTTTGCTTAAGCTTCACTCAATGTCACAGTCCACTTCCTGTTGCCTTCTAATGAAGATGTAGCCAGTTCCATGTCTGCCTGCATGCTGTCATGCTCCCCACCATGATGATAATGGACTGAACCTCTGAACTGTAAGCTGCCACCACAACTAAATGTCTTCCTTTATAAGAGTTGCCATGGTCATTGTGGCTCTTCACAGTAATAGAAACCCTAACTGAGATACCTGCTGTCAGGAGAAAAAGAAAAATATGCCCTTCCTAGGTAATTAGGGTTTTGGTGGTTGGTAGGTTGGTTTGGTGTTCTGTTTCGGCTTTTTGAAACAGTTTTCACACAAACTCCCTAGGACTTGGACTCCTGATCTCCCTTCTCTGCCTCCCGAGTGTTCAGATTGCAGATGTGCTCTACCATGCTCGGGGGGCATCAGAATTTAGAAAGTGATTTTTTTCTACATTTATTTATTTTTAAAGATTTATTTATTTATTATGTATACAGTGTTCTGTCTGCATGTACATTACAGACCAGAAGAGGGCGCCAGATCTCATTATAGATGGTTGTGAGCCACTATGTGTTTGCTGGGAATTGAACTCAAGACCTCTGGAAGAACAAGCAGTGCTCTTAACCACTGAGCCATCTCTCCAGCCCCCACATTTACTTATTTTTATATGAGTGGTGCACATGGGGAATTGGAGGACTGCCTTCAGGAGTCAGTTATCTCCTTCCACCATGTGGACTCTGGAGAGCGAAAGGTTCTCAGCCTTGGTGGCAGAGACCTTACCTGTTTGAGCCATCCTACTGGCTTTGAAATTGATTTTTAAAGTATTTTATTTTTAAAACTTTCATGTTTTGTAGTGATAAAAATGATATGTATTTCTGGGTTAAAAATAAATAGAGCTGAGCCTATTGGTAAACACTAGAAATCCCAGCACTCCAATGGCTGAGGCAGGAGGATTACCAGATCAAGGGCAGTCAACTCGTGTACATAGTCATGCCTTCACCACTGGGGATGCTCTGAGATGTGTGGTTGGGTGATGTGCCTGAGATGTGAGTTTGGCTCACACCTGGTTAGTGATAGGCAGAAGTCTGAGGTTGCTGCTGGCTCCCACACTACTTCACAGTAAACTGTTTTAGAGAGGCTGGAGCTCACTCTAACCTACCCAGGGCTAGTTTGCAGTCATTTGCTCTCATCATGAGACAGTACACACTGTGCCTGAGTGTGTGTGCTGTGCTTCACAGGACTGGCAGGACAGTAGGCTTGCTCATACCAGCATCACTATAGACATGCAACATGGACATTAAGCTGGCCACTTCCAGGTCTGGAGAGATGAATGGCTCAGCAGTTAAGAGGCTCACAACTGCCTGTAACTGAGCTCCAGGGGATCTGTTGCCTTTATCTGGTCTCCACAGGCCCCTGCAGATACATGTATATTACATATATAAATAATGAAAGTAAGCCTTTTTTTTTTTTTTTTGAGACAGGGTTTCTCTGTGTAGCTTTGCGCCTTTTCCTGGATCTTGCTCTGTAGACCAGGCTGGCCTCAAACTCACAAAGATCCACCTGCCTCTGCCTCCCAAGTGCTGGGATTAAAGGCATGTGCCACCACCCGGCTGAAAGTAAGCCTTTTTTAAAACAACCCCTTGATCACTGAGGAGAAGGAATTTTTTAGTTGCATTGTGCATTGTATCTTATGAGGTATCTGACTTACATTTGGTCCATCATTGATCAAAGCAAAGTTATGTAGCACATGAGTATTCTTAAATACAGAAATATAAAGAAGACAATTTATACCACGTGGTGGTAGTGCATGCCTTTAATCCTAGCACTCCGGAGGCAGAGGCAGGCAGATCTCTGTGAGTTCGAGGCCAGCCTGGTCTACAGAGTGAGTTCTAGGACAGGCATCAAAACTACACAGAGAAACCCTGTCTCAAAAAACAAACAAACAAAAGACAGTTTTATAAACCAGACATGGTGAGCATGCCTGTTTTAGCACTCAGGGAGGTAGATGCAGGAGGATCAGAAGTTCATGGTCATTCTAGGTTGGCCTCAAATTTGCTATAGGTAGCCAAGGATGACTATGTAGCAAATTTGAGGCCAGCCTAGAATATATGAGATCCTATCTCAAAGAATATATATATATATATATTTTTTTTTTTTTTAAAGATTTGTTTATTATGTATACAGTGTTCTGTCTGCATGTATCCCTGCACACCAGAAGAGGGCACCAGATCACATTACAGATGGTTGTGAGCCACCATGTGGTTTCTGGGAATTGAACTCAGGACCTCTGGGAGAGCAGGCAGTGCTCTTAACTGCTGAACCATCTCTCCAGCTCCAAAGAATATATTTTTAAAAATATAGTAAACGTTGGGGTTGGGGATTTAGCTCAGTGGTAGAGCGCCTGCCTAGCAAGCGCAAGGCCCTGGGTTCGGTCCTCAGTTAAAAAAAAAAAAAAATAGTGAACATCATTGATATGGTTATATTCTTCCCATCTCCTCCTAATGACTATTTAAAATGTTTTATGAATAGGACTTTGTCACCAAAAAACCACAAAAAAACAAAAACCCTTAACAACCAAATAAAAAGGAAGGTTATTTAATCTGTCTTGATCTCACACAGTTTGAAAAATTAGAATATTTTTTCTGTTTTAAATTTTTTCCCATCCAACGACAGTTTTAAAAGGTTTTTACATTTATTTTATGTGTGAGTATCTTTACTGCATGTATGTATATGCACCTCATGTGTGATTAGTACCCTTGGAAGTCAGAAAGAGAGAGGACATTGGATCCCCTGGATCTGGAGTTGCAGATGGTGGTGAACTACCATGTGGGTGTTAGGGATCAAACCCAGGTCTTCTGTAAGAGCAACAAATGCTCTTAACCACTGAGCCATCTCTCCAACCTCCACGACTTAAATAAGTGTGTGTGTGTGTGTGTGTGTGTGTGTGTGTGTGTGTGTGTGTGTACATGCATAAACCACGGCATATTTGTGGAGGTTAGAAGTCAATATGGGACTTGGTTCTCTCCCATCATGTAGGGCCCAGAAATTGAACTCAAGGCGCTAAGCAAGTGCCTTTACGTGTTGAGCCATCTCGACAGCCCTAGTTCACTGCTTCGTAAAGTAATTTCTTAATATATTTAGGTCACAAGAGTCTCAGCCCTCCTCTCTGTCCCCCTGGAGTAGCCCCAGTTACTCTCACTTTGCCTACCGAGCCTATTTTCACTGTTGTAAGTGTTTTAATTTCTCTCTGAATCCTCCCTGAAAGCCGAGATTGCATTTCAGTACAATGGCGGCTTCCCTTGTCAGAGGAATGTCGCTTTGGGGATTTTTTTTCTTTTACTATTCTGCACTGGCACTCTGCTGAGCTCCAGTCTCTGATTTCCCCTCATAGGACCTTGCTAAGAAGTACTCTGACCGACTAGAGTGCTGTGAAAATGAAGTGGAGAACATAATAGAGGAGATCCGTTGCAAAGCCATTGAGCGCGGCACAGGGAATGAACACTTCCGAACAACTGGGATTGCCACAATTGAGGTGTTTCTGCCTCCAAGACTCCGGAAAGTGAGTAACTGCCCAGGGCGCATTGAGACCAGCTTAGTGCTGTGATCAGGTTTTGTTGTGGGTTTGTTTGGTTTGGTTTTGTAAATCTACAAGCAGAGTGTTTAAGGAACTCCGCATGTTGAATGATTGATGATGCAGACTTATCCTGGTAGATTTAAGGTAGGCTTGTTCAAAGCATCAGTTACAGAAATGGGGCATGGTAGTGCACATTGTAATCTCAGCACTTGGGAGGCAGAGGCAGGAGGATCCTGGGAATTCAGGGTTATCCTCAGCTGCATAGTGAGTTCAAGGCCAGTCCAGGCTGCATGAAAAACATGCCTTAAAAAACAAACACATGCCGGGCGGTGGTGGCGCACGCTTTTAATCCCAGCACTCGGGAAGCAGAGCCAGGTGGATCTCTGTGAGTTCGAGGCCAGCCTGGGCTACCAAGTGAGTTCCAGGAAAAGGCGCAAAGCTACACAGAGAAACCCTGTCTCGAAAAACCAAAAAAAAAACAAACACAGTGTCCCATGGGCCAGTGAGATGGCTTAGCAGGAAAAGACTCTTATCATCAATCCTCATGACACGGGTGTATTCCTCAGAACCAAGTGGTAGAAGGAGAACTGACTCCTGCAGGCTGTCTTATAATCACAAGTGCTCTGTGGTGTGACTGTGCTAAATAAATGTCATTTTAAAAATGAAAGCAAACCCTCATGTACAGAGCTGTATGTTAAGTGTGTACCCTTTCTAGTTTAATGCTTACAGATACTAACAAGTAGGGCTGGAGAGATGGCTCAGAGGTTAAGAGCACTGGCTGTTCTTCCAGAGGACCTGGGGTTCAGTTCTCAGCACCCACAGTACAGCTCCCAGCCATCTTTAACTCCAGCCCCAGGGTGGTCCAGTGGCCCTCCTGTAGCTTCCTCGGGCATTGCACACACACGGTGCACAGACATACATGCAGGCAAACACCTATACGTGTAAATTAAACGTGAAGGGAAATCAACTTTCAATGTCAAGAAGTCAAAGTAGACAGCAGGTTTTAGAACCCTATGTAGTAGGACTCTCTCTGCAGGAGCTCATCTTCTCCTGTTCTGATGGAGGGCAGGGGGTAGTCAGCTGAGTGCTGAACAGGGCTGAACTGACCTGGGTGTATAGCCCCCTTGTCGCAGGGCCTCCTCCTCAGGTAGTGCATGTCCGGCATGTTCTCCTGGCAAGCACTTGGCAGCCCTTCTCAGAACCGAACAGTGTTGACCGTTCTCAGAAGTGAAAGTAGGTACTTCAGCAGTTCAAATGCTTGCCAGAGCCCAGGCGATGATGGCGCACGCCTTTAATCCCAGCACTCAGGAGGCAGAGCCAGGCGATCTCTGTGAGTTCGAGGCCAGCCTGGGCTACAGAGCAAGTTCCAGGACAGGCACCTAATCTACACAGAGAAACCCTGTCTCGAAAAAAAAAAAAAACAGAAAAAAAAAAATGCTGCCAGAAAGCCTGATGACTTCATTGTGATTCCCTGGTAGCTGCATAAAGGCAGAAAGAGAGACCTGATACCACAACCTTGTCCTCTGACCTCCACATGTGTGCCATGGCACACCCACATGTCCCCTGTGCCCCATCATAGCAGACACACACACACAAACACACACACACACACACACACACACACACACACACACTTTTTTTTAAAGCAAGAAAAACAAAGCACTTGTATATGGAACTGGAGATGTGGCTCATGTCAGTAAAATTGCCTGCCGTGCGAGCATGAGGACCTAAGTTCTGATCCCTAGAATCCAGGTATGTGAGGGTTCCTGGAACCCCAGCCCTGGGTGGTACAGGCTTACAGAGGTGTGGATGGATCCCTGAAGCTCATTGGCCAGTGGATCAATGAGAGACTCTATTGAAGTAAAAAAAAAAAAAAAAAAAAAGAACTGTGAGTCCGAGGCTAGCCTGGTCTACAATGCAAGTTGAGGGCAGTCAGGGCTACACAGAGAAACCGTGTCTGAGAGGGTAGGGGGGGAGGAAGGAAGGAAGAAGAAAGGAAAGAAAAGGCAGAAAGTAATCAAGACACCTCCGGATTTCACACCTGTCACACATGCACATCCACAATAACAAGTACAACCACCACACACCAAATATTGTAAGAATAAACTGACTGGTGAGCGTTCACAGTAGCACCACTCATAATGGCTAAGGTAGAGACAGCCTAACTTCCATCAGTGGGTGTGTGGATAAACAGATACACCCACACCACAGAAGACAGCTGCTGGTACAGATACACAATAGTTTATCATATGAGCAAACCTCAGAAACATGCAAAAAAGGCCTGATGCTGTATGGTCCTGCTTCTGTGAAGTATCCAAAACAGACAACTTTGTAGACAGAAAATAAATGGTCACAAGGCTGGGAAGTAGAGGGATGGGGTGTAGGGCATGGTGCCTGGTAACGGAGGATGAGTGGGAATGTTCAGAAATTCCATGAAACATTTTCTTAAGATTTTATTTTTAGGGGGCTGGAGAGATGGCTCAGAGGTTAAGAGCACTGCCTACTGTTCCAGAGGTCCTGAGTTCAATTCCCAGCAACCACATGGTGGCTCACAGCCATCTGTAATGAGATCTGGTGCCCTCTTCTGGCCTGCAGGCATACATAGAAGCAGAATGTTGTACACATAATAAATAAATAATCTTTTTCAAAAAAGATTTTACTTTTAATTATATGTAAATATGTGTCTCTGGGCTTGTGCATGTAAATGAAGTACCTCCAGAGGCCAAGAGTAAATTGTGTCCTCTGGGCTGGAGTTACAGTCAGGTGTGAGTGGATGCTGGGAGGTAAGCTCAGGTCCTCTGTAAAAGAAGTATATGCTGGCTGGGCGGTGGTTGTGCACGCCTTTAATCCCAGCACTTGGGAGGCAGAGGCAGGCGGATTTCTGTGAGTTCGAGGCCAGCCTGGGCTATAGAGTGAGTTCCAGGAAAGGCGCCAAAGCTACACAGAGAAGCCCTGTCTTAAAAAACCAAAAAAAAAAAAAAAAAAAAAAAAAAAGAAGAAGAAGAAGAAGAAGTATATTACCACTGAGCCATCTCTCCAGTGTTATGAGTTTTGATTATAATGATGACTGGCCATGTGACAAGTCCCACTGAGCAGTCCTACCTATTGCACTCAAGGTCACTCTATCGGTCTGTGCTGGACTGTGTTCAACATGCTTCCCTGTACAGGCAGTACTTTCATCCTTAAGTGGAACCCCGAGTTCACATCCTCTGACAGCACCTCACAACCTCACATGCAGGGTAGCAGTTCAAAGAAGTGTCACACTCAAGTGCGTTTTGTTTTGTGTCATTTTGCAGCAGGACAAGAAAAGCTTGTTGGAGACCCGCTTGCATGTCACTGGTAGAGACCTGAGGTCTAAGTGAGTATCTGAGCTATATCTCCCAACAGGTCTGCCCCTCTTACCCTGGTTCATTGAATGCTCTCAAGCTGTCTTGTAAGCTGGCCCATCCTCCCCTTATAGCCAAAGAAATGATATCTGGAGGGTGGGACAAGAAAGAGGTTTGCTGGCTCACCCTGCTGAGTAAGAGGCAACATAGCTGCCGGGGTGAGGCCTGCTCATGGGAGCTTCTTGGATGCAGTACAGCTTTCAGAGGGTCGCAGCTTGGGTCCCACAGAGGAGGTGCCCAACTTGTACCTGAGTGAGTGGCTGAGGAATGGGAGGAGCCATCCTTGCACTGAGCAGAGCATGTGTTTTATAATTCCATTCTTTTTAGCACTGATCGCTTGCTGTGACCTTCAGCAAAGGCCAGCCAACCCAGGTGTTCTTCAGCTGATGATCTCATTCCTTTAGCTTCCATCAGGGGTACTGGAGAAGGAGGAAGCATCGCTCATTCACTGCCCACAAGTAGACAGTGGTATGGGATAGCCCTAGTTACAGGGTTCTCAGAGGATGCTGGGTAGTATGGCAAGGATGGTTTTTGACACCTGCTCAGATGGACAGCCTATAGTCCTCAACTTGGGAACAAGTGTAGAAAGGGCTTGGCTCCCGGCTTCCAGCAGACGCTCACTGTACCAGCTTTATTGTAAAGTCATGCTTATTGGTCAGTAGGTGGAAAGCCTGGATGTTTCTGAGTAAAAAGATAGAAAGTGGCCATCATGATCCAAGTCTTCATAGTAGGTAACAAATAACAAATTCGCTTTCCTACAGCTTATATTGTGTTTACTTTATAGAATAGCTGAAACTTTCGGATTTCAAGAAAATTACATCAAGATCGTAATAAATAAGAAACAGCTTCAACTAGGTATGTCATAGCAAAGAATGCATCTGATGTATAAGTAGTTTCTTTCCATTTTTTGTATTTTTTTTCTTGCTTTTCCTCTATTGAAAACTTCCTGGCCTTGTTGCATTTATTATCCAAAATCAATTATGTTAAAAGTTTACCATAACGAAAATGTAAAGCAGAAAAGAACATTCTAGTAAATATTCACTGGCTTGCTCTGGCTAGTGGGGAAGAAAGACGTTCATTTCAGTGACACAGAATGCTCCAGAATGAAAGTCTGTACTGAGAGGAGGGTCTGAGTTACTCATAGTTCTCTCTGGGAAGAGAGATGACCCTGAGAGAGACAGATGGACAAGGCCATATTGGAGCACTCCACTAATAGCCAGGGGAACTGAATGTGGGGTGGAGGCCGTTCTGACTGTGGAGAGCAAATGGACCCTGTGAGTTTTCTAGCAGTGAATCTCAGCCAGGGAAAATTTCACCATCCGGGGGACAGTTGACTTGGTGAGGAGACAATTTTGATGATAATTAGTTGGGGGTGAGGGCTGCACTCCTATCATTTACTGAGTCCAAATCAGAGTTGTTGCTGAATGCAAGACAGTCCCCACAAAAGCCACCTGTCACAGACTTCTGCCCAAGATGTCGAGTGCTGTTGAGAAGTCTGTAAAAATGAGCCTTGTTTAATATGGAGTTTGTCCTCGGAGAAATGGAAGCCACTGATACTCCAGAATGGCACACAGAGCCATGTGTGGCTTACAGACCAGTGGCTGCAATCTGTAGGAGGCATGAGTGGAACCAGAGAGACATTAGCTCTTTAGCAGCTCAGGTGGTTCACGAGATCTCATAGATCTCTAGGGAGAGTCCCTGGAGCCTCAGGAATCTAAGTTCACCTCTCTCTCTCTCTCTCTCTCTCTCTCTCTCTCTCTCTCTCTCTCTCTCTCTCTCTCTCTCTCTCGGCTTTTCAAGACAGGTTTCTCTGTGTAGTCCTGGCTGTCCTGGATCTCGCTCTGTAGATCAAGCTATCCTTGAACTCACAGAGATCCCCTGCCTCTGCCTCCAGAGTGCTGGATTAAAGACGTGCACCACCACCTCCCGTCTAGGTTTCACATTTCTAAACATTGCCCTTCATAGTCTTTCAGCACCTCCAGTTGTTTCCCTTGTATATTCACATGTCACAGCTACCTGTTCGTTGACATTCCATCCCTCTGTTCCTCACTGGACAGAAATTTTTAATTTTGATGGTGTCAAAACCATTGCCTAGTTAGATTTTGTGTTTGTTGAAGAAATTCTTCCTAAGCTCAGAACCATAAGGGTATTCTCCACTTGTACACTGACATCTTCCTTCATCCTGAAGGCTGAGGATCAGCTTGGGTCCTACCCGGTGTCTAACAGCAGGAAGACACTTGATGCTGACCTGTGACCTTTACACCCAGCGTACAAAAATCAAGTCAGGTGGGCACGCCTTTAATCTCAGCACTCAGGGGTCAGAGGCAGGCAGATCTCTGAGTTCAAGGCCAGCCTGTCTACAGAGTGAGTTCCAGGACAGCCAGGGCTACACAAACTGTCTCAAACAATAACAAAGTCTATTTAGGCGACTTCCTCCCTTGCCACCTCCTTTTCCCAGGTGGATCTTGATTTTTGTATTTGAATGTTAAAATGGTTGTTGTTTCTAAAAAAGAAACACAGGAAGGGGAAACACTGTAGAAGGGTACAAAGAACAGAAGTGGGGGCTGGAGAGATGGCTCAGTGGTTAAGAGCACTGGCTGTTGTTTCAGAGGTCCTGAGTTCAATTCCCAGCAACCACATCCACAACCTGTAGTGAGATCTGGTACCTTCTTCTGGCCTGCAGGCATACATGCAGACAGAACACTGTATACATAATAAATGAATAAAAAATATTAAAAAAAAAAGAACAGAAGTGCAGGAAGGAGGCGCCCTCCTGAAACAGTAGCACCTACCAGTGGTTAGACACTAGAGGGGACCCAAGCTGATCCTCAGCCTTCGGGATGAAGGAAGATTGTGGTATCTATTCGTGGACTTACCTCTCTTCTTTTGTCTATGTGTATTTCAACATCATGTTTTTAAAACTTTTTTAGGTTTTTTTTATTTATGTATATGAGTGTACTGTCCTCCTGTGTGGCAGGGTCTTGTGCTGTTGTTCCCTTTGGGGGAGAAAGCCAAGCAGGTGCAGTGTCAATGACATAGACTCTGGGAGAATGTTGAAATAAGAAGTTCAGTTTATTCAGGAAGAGGCAAGCCTTATATACCCTCCACCCTGCCCTGGGGGAAAGTCTGATGAATACACATCTACTGGTGTGACATGGCTGCCTTTCATTGGTCCGGATCATCTCAGATCATGTCTCAGCTGCTGTTGCTAAGGCCTTTAGGGAGACCCAGGTTGGCTCTCAGAAAATATCTTATTACTGGTTTGGGCCGGCTGGCCCTCAAGCCTGTTAAGGATGAGTTATCCCACACTCCTGTAGGTCTGCAGTACAGAAGAGGGCATCAGATCCCATTATAGATGGTTGTGAGCCACCATGTGGGTGCTAGGAATTGAACTCAGGAGTTTGGGAAGAGCAGCCAGTGCTCTAACCACTGAGCAAGCTATCCTCCCTCAATATCACTTTTACTAGGTTTGTCTGTAGTGTTTGGCTAACCTATCACTGGACCGGCTATTCCCTTTTGTTCTGTTTTATGGGGTTCTGTCTTTATTTCTACTCATTACAAGAGGAAACTGTGTCCTAGAAAAGCAGAAGCTGAGTTAAGTCCATGGAGTGGAAGGAAGGCGCTGTGGCCTCTGCTTTTCACCATAGCTAGAGCTGGCATTGCTGTTGCTACTGCATGCAAAGTTCGTGTGTTGATCACACTTTTGTTTTCCCTTTATGCTGCCTGCCCTGGTGCTCTCAAATATGTGTTACTCCAGTGTGGTCTTAGGGTGAAGAGAAAGAAAATAGGAAGGAGTGAGTGTGGCCTACTGGTCTGCAAGTGTGACTGCAGGTCTCAGAACCCCATTCTCCAGGCTGGTGCAGGGGTGCAGGGGTAAACAACGCTGGCTGTAGAGCCTGATGGCTTGAGTTTGGTCCTGGGATCCCACATGGTAGGACTCCTGCAAGTTGTATACAAACATACACACACAGCACATACACATATGCACACATGCGCACTCAAAAATAAATTAATAAAAAAAGAACTCCATTTACCATAGGAAATGGACTGTTGCCCAGGAAGTTTGTGTGACAGGCAATTCTGCTGTTCCCAGGGAAAAGCCTTGAAGAACAAGGGGTGACTCACAATGTAAAGGCGATGGTGCTGGAGCTGAAACAGTCTGAAGAGGATGCAAGGAAAAACTTCCAGGTAGAGGAGGAGGAGCAGAATGAGGCTGAACTGAAGGAGAAGCGCATTCAGAGGACCAAAAGGGGACTGGAGATCCTGGCAGAGAGAGGTACACAGAGTTTGGCTTGTCCCTTCCTCAGATACACAGCTAGAGTACCGTGCCTCTCGTAGGGTTCACTCCAGAGGGTGGCATCTCAAGGGTTGTCACTGTCACTGCCTTCCACCTGAGTTAACCAGACTCTATGGCTTTGTTGCAGCGGAGATGGTAGATCCGGAAACGATGCCTTACTTAGACATTGCAAACCAGACAGGCAGGTCAATCAGAATTCCTCCTGCCGAAAGAAAAGTAAGTACAGGCTTGGAAGGCTTGCTGGGCGGTCAGAACAGACGGGCAGGGTCAGGCCCAGAAGTTTCTTAGAATGAAGAGTTCTGACTAGGAATCAAGTTCATTTTAGGGTTTTGATTTTATATCTTTTTGGTATTTAAATGACAATTTGGGGTAGGCTGCACTATTTGAATTATTCTATTTAAAATTAAAAATTAAGAGCTGGGAGGTGGTGGCACACACCTTTAATCCCAGCACTCGGGAGGCAGAGCCAGGCGGATCTCTGTGAGTTCGAGGCCAGCCTAGGCTACCAAGTGAGTTCCAGGAAAGACACAAAGCTACACAGGAAACCCTGTCTCAAAAAACCAAAAAAAAAAAAAAAAAAGGAAGAGTCTTGAAAGCTGTCCTGTGACCTCCATATATGTGCTGTGGCACAAATGTACACACATGCGTGCGCACGCACAAATGTAAAGATGCTGTCATTGTCAAGTATTTCAGAAGTGTGTAGTGATACTGCTTGTGAAGGTGGAGGATGGGAGACTGACACAGGAGTCTTGATAAGTAATCAGAAAACCACAACCAAGAATGAGTGTTTGGTATACTCTTGCTACTTAGTTCAGGTTGGCCTCTACCTCACAGTCCTTCCTCGGCTTCTCACAGGCCCTCACTACCATACCTGCATACTCCTTAGAAAGGCCGTAACAGTTACTGGCCACTAATCCTGTCTAGTCTTTTGGAAAACTAGAACTACATCTAGACCAGCAGGTGGTTTAAAAACAAAACTGATAAAAGTGAGGGTGGATGCTACTCATGATGGCAGCCACATTGACGTGAGAATTTGGCTTCGGTGCTTCATGAGAGAAAGCTCTAATTATAACAATTAATTTGGCTTTTAGATTGAGTTGTTTTGTTTTTTGCCTTGTTTTTCATTAGAGCTAAAATGCTTTCTAATTTGTTTTATTAATGCTTTACTAATTGTGTTTGAAAGAGCTGTTTTTAAAATTCCACATTCTTTCCTAGGCCCTTATGTTAGCTATGGGATACCATGAGAAGGGCAGAGCTTTCCTGAAGAGAAAAGAGTATGGAATAGCCTTGCCGTGCCTTCTGGACGCTGACAAGTATTTCTGGTAGGTACTTTTGTATTCAGCATATACTAGTGTAAGGGGGATGCCCCAGCACCTCCTGCCTGTAACTTCAGACTGATTTTCACCCCACAGTGGTTGCTGGGAGTGTGGAGTTAAGGCACACACCAGTTTGTGGTTGTTTCCTCCTTTGTATTTTTTTTTCTTTTGAGACAGGGTTTGTCTGTGTAGCTCAGGCTGGCCTTGAACTCACAGAGATCCACCTGCCTCTGCCTCCCAAGTGCTGGGATTAAAGGCGTGTACCACCACCGCCCAGCCCTCCTTTGTATTTCCAACTGACCTGACCCCTCCACTCCCCCCTCCGTTCATTTTTACCTATTGTGTAGGCTCTGCACTCCCAGGGTGCTGCCACCAGAGCTGTCCGTCACACTTGCTCTTCTTACAAGTGGTGTGGTGCAGAAGGTGATGGCCCCTGAACCTTACTGCACCAAACACTGCAAAATGTGACCCTGTCCCTCTTCTTCAGTCACTGCTGGATTTCTCTGAAGAGGAGTATTTTGCCGCTTGAGCTGTCAGTTATGCTGAGGTGCAGTGTTCACAGGAAGAAAGCAAAATGCCTGCCTCCTTTTGCCTTATTTCCTAGTTTTCAGATTTAGTTGGTTCCTCAAAAGTGACCAAACTGAGGTTTGCTTCCCCATCCCCACCCCCTCATCAGTATTAACTGGTGAAGCCAAGAGTGAATTCCTACTGTCTCAGCACTTGGGAGGTTGAGGCACAAGTTGTAGGCCAACCTGGGCTTCCCTGCAAGCCCTTGTCTCCAGGGTGTGTGTGTGTGTGTGTGTGTGTGTGTGTGTGTGTGTGTGTGTGTGTGTACATGTTTTTAACATGGGCTGTAACACACCTGATCTGATGTGCTTTGTACAGCTGTGCTTAGTTTCTCCATCTCTGGCTGGCCCCGGTGTCCTTTTGACCTGGTGGTGGCAGTCTCTGCAGTTTCCCAGGGTTCCTAGTTCCTGTTCATGGAAATGGTACTTAGAGAATGTCATCCAGACGTGTTGGATGCTTGATATAGATAGGCTTGGTTCTGGGAAATGGTCAAGAGTAAACAGCCTCAGTGTGGACTTTGTGTTTGGTGAATTCCCATGACAATCATCCATATGTCAAGAAATGAATACAGATGTTTATCATTTTCTAGTTGCAAAGGTCAGTGCTGTTGGGTCTTAAATGTGTAAACCTCGGGCTAACTTATACGAAAAAGAGATTTATTGTCCCAGATGTTGGAAGGAGAGGGAGCAAGGCTGGGGAGAGTGAGAAGGTGGTCTGGCTTCAGGGTCTTGCTGTGTCCCTCTGTCTCTGTATATGTGCTGCTTCTCTGCTGATGCGAACACTAGAGGCTGAAATCTGAGTCATTACAATTGAGGAAAAGTTTTCACATCTTTGCATAGTTGTTCCTACCTTGTTAGTAGAGAAGATTTCAAATACGTGTGGAGGGAGAGACTGCTGTAGTGAACTTACATAGGCTCATAGTCTGGCTTTAGTGGGTGCCAAGAAATAGTCTGGATTCTTCTTTGTGAGCCTTTTTCAACCTTTTCTCCCTGGACAAATCATTTAAGTGATTTTCAGATGTCAGATCCCTCATTAAAACAACCATGTCATCAGTTCATGATATATCAATAAATCATTAAGTAGCAGGTGTAATAAATAATAACTATAGTGCTTTTAAGGTATAGATAGTCATCTTTCCTTTATGGTCATGAATGTATCAAATTCCCCACTGGTACCTGCAGGTGGAGATTTCTCCTAAGGTCCAGAATAGACGCTACCAAGCGGCGAAGAAATTAATCTGAGTCCATTCACTCTATTCTTCTAAGTCAATTCTAGCTACACAGCTTCTTTTCTGTCCTCATACTTAGCTCCTCTCTGCACCTTCTCCTGCTGTTCTCTCACTGTTCTATCTTAGTTCTTCTTCCCTTGTTCTCCCCTCAAGCATACATATACAGACAAACATATACAGACATACACATATATATACATACATACATATACATACATACATATATACATACATACATATCCGTTCATTAACAACTTGTTAGTAAAAACTACAAAGTAAACTCTCAGGGACAAGCATTCTGATAAGAGCCACACTTGGCAAGATTTGGTCAGCTTAATTGGTGACTGACAACAGCTGTGGGTTGTAAAAAGTTCTGGCTATCTCTTAAAGGGATAGCTACAAGGGTTACAGGGGAAGAAATTAAACCAATGAGAGATTTAAGGAAAAGGCAAAGAATACATGTTCTATTTTATGTGATTAATAATATCCAGACATGGTTAGTCAGTTAACAGCCCTTTTCTGTTAATCACCTGAAACTCATTACCTATACATAATTAGTCTACTGAGCCTAAAATCTTGCACTAAAAACTAGTGCAGAAATAAATACAGAGTGATAATTGTGTTTTGAATCAGAGTCGGGAGGTGCCGGTGGAGGAAGCTTAGGGCAACATGGGTGCTATTGATCTCTTGAAGGACTAAGATATACCCAGGCCAGACACCTGCACTGTAACTTCTAGTTCCCTATAATTCTTCTGAAGGGTTTTGATCCAACAAGGCCAGGCACCTACAATTCCTCTCTGTGAAAGTTCTACAAGGACACTCTGTCTGGCCAATATTTACCTTGTCAGTGGCTAAGGATGGAGAGTAAGCCCTCTAAGTGTCTACAGTCCACATGGAACAGACCTAGTTATGAAGCATATTTTAGTATGTTTCTATTCATAAAAATTGTACAGTTAAATAAGAAACCATCTTCTTGACTATCCACAATCGTGTGTGCCCATAAGATTGCGATGTAATCATGAGATTACATGAACACATTACATGGAAACGCACGGTAAATGGGGAGAATCATAGCTGTTATTGCACAAGAGGTTTACAACAAGAAGCAGCCAATTCATTCAAAAGGCAGTAATTCCACAATGCCTTGTGTGATGGTTTCCTCCAACCAGAACCCTTGGTTCTGATAGGTTGACCTTCTGAACACTAGTTGTCACCGGCTGTATACTCTCATGGCCTCTTGCTACCAGCAGCTCTCAATATGGATGCACAAGGTGATCAGCTTATAGAGTAAGGTTTACTGGCTCACCATATTAGAGGTTTAGCCTATAACTAGCTGGCCCTATTGCCTTGCCATGTCTCCTGTCTCTACTGCTTTGTAGAGTGAGTGCGTGGCTGAGGAACTGAACTGTTCATCTCAGTTGGCTAGAAAGACCAGCCTCTCACAGTTCCCTTCAAGGACACCTCACAATGACATAAAAACCTTCCACTCTTAAAGATTCCACTCACTTCTAGTGTGACCATGCGTATTTATGCCCAAGCTGTTATGCATGGCCCTTGGGGAACATTCCAGGTATATTGTAGATAATTACCTCTCTCCTCTCGAGAACTATTCGTTCTGGTCAACGTATCTATGTATTTGTGTGATTTCTCTTTTTTTTTTTTTTTTTTTTTTTTGAAGAAAGCCAGCTGTAGCAGGAGCCCAGGTGCTGATGGAGGGAATCCCAGCATTCCATTTTTTTTCCTGATTTTTTTCCCCTCTCCCCAAGTAAGCAGAACTTCTTCATGACTTTTTACTCATCTTATGTACAGTGGCTAGTATGCCAAGAATAGTTCCCCCCCCCTTTTTTTGTGGGTACATACATGTGTGCCTGTGTGTGTATGCCTCTGTGTATGTGTGGTGCTGAGAATCAACCAGGGTTTGTGCATGCTAAGCAGATGCTTTACTACTGAGTCATACCCATGGAGCAGCAGGACAGGATTTACTCTGTCATATGATGGACCTACAAAAGCCTGGCAAAATGAAGAAATCAACAGCTCCCCAGCAGTTTGGGGCAAGCAAAGGCCGGCAGGGCATTACCCTGAGTTGAGGTAGAGCTAGGTGTCCAAGCTGCCAATGAGGCCAGTGAGAGTGCTTGAGGTTTCTCTTGAGTCTCCATGGAGTGAGGTAACCAGCATACCCATGGGAAGAAACCACCCACTTCTGGGTAGGGACCACCTGAAAGAAGTAGCAGGTACAATCCTTTGTGTCCACAGAGGACAAGGAGCAGTTTGTGTCCCCACCAACAGGAGTAGAGAACTGTGTGGTCATGGTACAGCGAATGGAGCTTTGGGAAGGGTATTGTCTCAGCACAAGCCAAGAAGGCTGCTGTTGGTCCCACCCAGCCCAGCCTCAAAGCTTTCCATGAACAGCAGCAGGCTTGTTATGTTTCACATAACCCTAATGCATCCCTAAGAAGGCTCGATAGTCAGTAACCAAAATAAACTGTGCCCAATTACAAGCCCACAGTAAAATGAAGAGGGAGATCAGTCAGCAGAAGCAGCTCCAGAAACTACACAGAGCTCGAATTAGTAGTCAAGGACACTGAAGCAGTAGATGTATTCCTGTGTTCAAGAAGGCTTGAGCAGGGGAGACGGTGGGTGGCATGGGAGGTATGCAGAAGACCCTCATTGAAAACAAAGAATGACCTAGTAACCGACTTCTGTTGAAAAAAGATACTTAAGCTTAGCTTATCATTCTATTGGGCTGGAGAGATGGTTCAGTGGTTAAGAACACTGACTGCCTCAGCAAAGGACCTAGGTTCAGTTCCCAGCATCCATACTGAGTGGTCCACAACTGCCTGTAACTCCAGTTCAAGGGGATTCAACACCTTTTCTGGTTTCCATGGGCACTGCATAGACACAAATGTATACACACATATATACAACACACAGAAGTAAAAATAACTGTAAAAATTCTGTTAACCAATCTTAATTCCAGTTGACTCTAGTGCTTCCATTTTAATGCTGTTTCAACATGAAAATTGATTGAATAGCAAAGCTTTTAAAACCGCAAACCAAGTCATTATTAATAGAAATATACTTTAAAACACAATTTTATGCTAGGTTTTTGTTTTTAAATTTTCCCTCCAATTGACAAGATCAGGTTCAAATTCAGTTTCAAAACTATAGTATGTGGATGTTGGTTTCTTTTTCTCTCATTCAGTCATTGGTTTGTTTGTTTGTTTGTTTTGAGGCAGGGTCTCTTTATGTAGCCCTAGCTGTCTGTCCTGGAACCTCTAGATGGACAAACTCACAGAGATCTGCCTGCCTCTGCCTCCTGGGTGCTGGAATTAATGGTATATACCACCATGCCCAGCTTGACTTCTTGAAACTAATAGACTAAAACATAGCTCTCTAATAGGAGACCTGGGCTTTGATATATTTTTGGTTTTATGTTTTGGCCATACATTTATTCAATTCTGGGTCACACTATTGATTATATTGACTCAAACGAGGCCATTCCTGTCCTTGTCCTTGCTGCTTTCCTGAAGGCATTGAAAAAGCTTTTCACAGGCCTCAGAAGTTAACGTGTGGCAGAGTACCATTGCATTCTGTGAATGGCTCAGCATTTCTGTCCCAGAAACTGAATCTGTCAGGGTGCAGATCAAGGCATCTCCCTTGATGTGAGAGCAGACCTCCACCTATAGCCTCTCTGACTCTTCTCAAGTCAAGTTTTCAGGCTGAGCTGCAGGTTTTAAGACTCCCTTTCACTGGGCCTCCCCAGGCCTATGTGTGTAGTGGTGTGGCATTTATTTTAAAGACATTCATAATGAATAGGAATGTTAGAAGAGGCAGGGAAGAAAGCATGCAAAAACACTGTTCTGTATGTTCTCGCCCCCCTGGACTGTGTACAGCCTCATGGACTGATGACAACATCCATTAGATTGGGCTCTTGGCTGAGCACATATTAATAGGCAAAGCAGGAAGCTCATAGTTAACAGCATCCCAGTGGAAGCAGATGGGTGAAGCTTTGAAGTTATCCGTGCGAACTGTGTGGTCACAGGTGTTCTCCCGCCTCGAGGTCAGGTCTGCACTATGCACTGAGCATCATCACAACTTAAAGTACAGATAAATAGCTCATGGCAGTGTCTTCATCCTTTCCCTCTGTCTGGCTCAGCCTGTCCATGGGCCCTCGGGAGTCAGCTTGGCATTTAAGTTAGCCTGGTGTTTTCCAGACTGTTTTCCCAACAAGAAAGTTCCTGGGCAATGCCTGTCTCATCGTAGCTGTTATCAGCTGAGGCATTTTTAGAAAGTGGGGGTTTTGGGGGTGTCTTTAAAACTGTGTGTCAACCTTTCGTGCATGTTAGACTCTCCAGGGAGGTTTTAGAGATAGGACTCCAGCTCCTGGCATGGAGAACTTTGTTACACTGGCCCTAATTGGGTCCTCAGCATCAGCATCTCCAAAGAAAAAGACTCTTGTGTCTTTTTTTTGACTCTTTTGTCTTGGTGATTGTAATTCACAGCCAGAGCTGGAAGCCACTATGTCCTGGGCGAGATGCCACTGTGCTGCTGTTGAGAACCCTAATTCCCCTTTATCCATTCAAAGGATCCATTTATTTTATTTTATTTTTTTATTTTTATTTTTTTTATTATTATTATTTTTTTTTGGTTTTTCGAGACAGGGTTTCTCTGTGTAGCTTTGCGCCTTTCCTGGAACTCACTTGGTAGCCCAGGCTGGCCTCGAACTCACAGAGATCCACCTGGCTCTGCCTCCCGAGTGCTGGGATTAAAGGCGTGCGCCACCACCGCCCAGCTATTTTTATTTTTATTTTATTTATTTATTTATTTATTTATTTATTTATTTATTTATTTATTTATTTGCCTGGGGCAGGGTGGGTGGGGTGGTCATTTGCTCTGGGCTGAGCTCTCCTTTTTAATTTTTTTTTTTTTTTTTTTTTTTTTTTTTTATTTTGCAATACAATTCAGTTCTACATATCAGCCACAGATTCCCTTGTTCTCCCCCCTCCCGCCCCCCTCACCTTCCCCCAAGCCCGCCCCCCATTCCAATCTCCTCCAGGGCAAAGCCTTCCCCACAAACTGAGATCAACCTGGTGGACTCAGTCCAGGTAGGTCCAGTCCCCTCCTCCCATGCTGAGCCAAGGGACCCTGCATAGGCCCCAGGTTTCAAACAGCCAACTCATGCAATGAGCACAGGACCCGGTCCCACTGCCTGGATGCCTCCCAAACAGATCAGGCCAATCAACTGTCTCACCCACTCAGAGGGCCTGATCCAGTTGGTGACCCCTCAGCCATTGGTTCATATTTCATGTGTTTCCGTTTGTTTGGCTATTTGTCTCTGTGCTTTATCCGACCTTGGTCTCAACAATTCTCTCTCATATAAACCCTCCTCATTCTCGCTAATTGGACTCCCAGAGATCCACCTGGGGCCTAGTCATGGATCTCTGCCTCCAGGTCCATCAGTAGTTGGATGAGGTTTCTAGCACGACAATTAGGGTGTTTGGCCATCCCATCACCAGAGTAGGTCAGTTCGGATTGTCGCTCGACCATTGCCAGCAGTCTGTTGTGGGGGTATCTTTTCTGGATAGGTACCACATACCTAAATTAAATCAAGACCAGATAAACTATTTAAATAGTCCAATAACCCCTAACGAAATAGAAACAGTCATTAAAAGTCTCCCAACCAAAAAAAGCCCAGGACCAGATGGTTTCAGTGCAGAATTCTACCAGATCTTCAAAGAAGAGTTAATACCAATACTCTCTAAATTGTTCCATACAATAGAAACAGAAGGAACATTACCAAACTCCTTCTATGAGGCTACAATTACCCTGATTCCCAAACCAAACAAGGATACAACAAAGAAAGAGAACTACAGACCGATCTCCCTCATGAACATTGATGCAAAAATACTCAATAAAATACTGGCAAACAGACTTTTTAATTTTTTTAACCAAATTTTTTTTTAAGATGTATTTATTTATTATGTATACAGTGTTCTGTCTGCATGTATCCCTGCAGGCCAGAAGAGGGCACCAGATCTCATTACAGGTGGTTGTGAGCCATCATGTGGTTGCTGGGAATTGAACTCAGGACCTCTGGAAGAGCAACCAGCAGCCAGTGCTCTTAACCTCTGAGCCATCTCTCCAGCCCCTTTTTAATTTTTTTAATGCCAAATGCCGTTTATTGAAGGAGGGAGGAGGTCTTAAATACAGGTTTACAGCACAATGGGAGAACCCCGGAGGGCAGAAGTTTCGCTACCGATGTTTTACAATCTTTTTTTTTTTTTTTTTTTTTTTTTCTTTTCGAGACAGGGTTTCTCTGTGTAGCTTTGCGCCTTTCCTGGAACTCGCTTTGGAGACCAGGCTGGCCTCGAACTCACAAAGATCCGCCTGCCTCTGCCTCCCGAGTGCTGGGATTAAAGGCGTGTGCCACCACCGCCCGGCATATGTTTTACAATCTTGCATCTAAGCTGTTAACGCCCATTATGCAGGATACACAGACAAGGAACTTCCCGTAAGCATTCAGGAGGGTGGAACCAGGCAGGGAATTAGCATAGGGAAGATATCAAGGTCAAGGTCAGCAAGCAAGGCAACAGTTACAAGGATCCATATTTTAAATAAATATCCTTTTAGTTAATCCTAGAAATTCAGCAAGAGCTGGAAAGCTTTCTGGGGACCCCACAAGGGCTGAAGGGCTCCGCGTTGATGGCTTCCTTTTCTTGCAGTGAGTGCAAAGAGCTGCTGGACACTGTGGACAACTACGCGGTTCTTCAGCTGGATATCGTGTGGTGCTACTTCCGCCTGGAACAACTGGAGTGCCTCGATGATGCAGAGAAGAAGCTGAACTTGGCCCAGAAGTGCTTTAAAAACTGTTATGGAGAGAATCACCAGAGACTGGTCCACATAAAAGTACGTAACTGTGATTGGTTTTCTGAACCCACTTCTGTGGGCACATTTATCCTGTCCAGATGTGGAAACTGCTGGCAGAGGTGATTCATCTGGGCAGCAGTGTAAAATATCCCCTTTGTAAACCAAGGCTTTAGCAGGTATTAAGTGTTTAATTAGTCCATCTGGGTTTTATTTTATTTTGTTGTTTTGAGACAGTCTCATGTAGCCCAGGCTGCCCCTGAACTCCTAATCCTCTTGCTTCAGCCTCCAGAGTTCTGGGATTACAGTATGCACCACCTGTGCAGCTTAGTCTCACTGCTTCTGTGGAGGTTTTTAAAGTCAGTTTACTGATTACAGACCCCTGCACTCAGTCACTCCAACCCGGAGAGAGCCACTGACTTATTCATGGCCTGTAGCGGTTGGAGACAGGTGTTGTGACTGGTTCCTTCCATGTGGAAGAGGCAGTGCTTGGGAATCTTCCCGATGACAGCAATGATGCCATGGACACTCTAGTGTTGCCGCTTTGCTCCTGTGGAGACACGGGATGGTCACATCAGTGAGAGTGCTACCCTTTAATTAGAAATAAGACAGCTTATTCTTTTTCTCCCAATGACTTCAGGGAAACTGTGGGAAAGAGAAGGTGTTGTTTTTAAGACTCTACTTGCTTCAAGGGATTCGAAACTATCACAGTGGAAATGGAGAGGAGGCTCGGGACTATCTCAACAAGGTAAGAAAGGCCGCTGGGTCTGCCCTCACCTGCGCCTCTGTGACTGGCAGTGGAGTGCTCTGTGAATCATGCTCAGACTGACCCTTCAGGGCCCTGCACCTTCCTTCCATCCTCTCCCTCACATACAGTATGAACACTTGTATCTGTTAGGGTTCAGGCAAGATGCTGCAATAAGGACGCTTCAAAATGACAATCGCCTTAATTGGGTAAAGTTTCTGCCCTGCTATCTAGCATCTTGAGGTGAGCAGGCCAGGCCAGAGTTCTATAGGCTTTGGCTCCATTCATTGTTCCTGCTGGTACCTCTGCCACCAGCAGAGAGGGCCAGAGAGTCAGAGCAGACCTTTACATGAAGAAGAGACTACGTGCAATTGACATAGAAACCACCAACCAGCCCAGCTACAAGGTTAAAACCTTCCTTTTTGATTAGACAGAAAGGGGGAAATGCTGTGGGATGGTCCTTCTCTACTCTGAATGTGTGTTGCTCTCATTGGTTGATGATAAAGCAGTTTTGGCCTATGGCAAGGCTGGATAATGTTAGGTAGAACAATCAAACTGAGGACTTAGAGGAAGAGGGATAGAGTTGGGGAGATTCGAGCCAGATGCCTAAGAACCAAGATGCCAGAGGACCAGTAAAGCCACATGGCAATACATAGATTAATAGAAATGGGTTAGTTTAAATGTAAGAGCTAGTAAGTGATAAGTCTGAACCATCGGCCAAGCATTTATAATTAATATAAGCTGCTGTGTGTTTTTTGTGATAAGGTGGTTGGGACAAAAGAAAAGCTCTGCCTCCGTTTACAGAGAGTGATAGATGATATGTGCAGCTCAGATTCCGTGGATTTTTTTCTTTTTGTTTTGAGACAGGGTCTTGCTGTCAGCCCAGATGGCCTTTACCTCCTGATTGCTGGGATTACAGACATGCACCACCGCAGCCAGCTAAACTCAGGAATGTATTGCAGTCGCTCTGGCACTCCTGCAGTACTCAGCCTGCCCACTTGGTTGGCTCTGCAGGCAGAGATAGTGTTGTCTGTTTTCCTTCCTGACGGTGGATAGGTTAGACAAACTCACCTCCATCATACTCTCCCACACAGTAGTTCACATTGGTGGCCTGACTTAGGGGCTTTAGCATTGCTAAGCTTTGATGTTGTTGCTGTTGCATGAGTCTTCTGTTATTTCCTGTTGATAGGCACGCCAGCTCTTTAAAGAGCTGTACATCGATCCGTCAAAAGTTCACAACTTGCTGCAGTTGGGGTTCACTGCCCAGGAAGCCCGGCTTGGCCTGCGGGCTTGTGATGGGAACGTGGACCATGCAGCCACTCACATTTCCAACCGTAGAGAGGTAAGTTCTCACTTCTCTCTTCAGTGCCCATGAGGCTTGGACCCTTTGAAAAGGTTAAGAAACAAAAACAGTACAATTTCTTTTCTGAACTGGGTAGGGAAAGACCAGAGAGAATGCCAGAAGAGGTGTGAACAAGAATCAGGAGGGCAGGAATACATTGCCTTCCCCCCCTTTGTTTGAGACAGGGGCTCATGTAGTCCAGGTTGGCCTCTAACTAGTGGTAAAGCCAAGGGTAACCTTGAACTTCTGGTTCTCCTTGCTAGTAACTGTGAGGGCTAGGATTACTGGCATTCACCACACCCTGTTTTCTGCAGTGCTGGGGAGGAGACCTGGAGCGTCAAGGATGCTGGGCAACTGTTTACCAACAAGGCTGCATCCCCACCAGAGTGTATTTCTGGAAGCTATTTCAAAGGTGACTGTAAACAGCCTGTGAGGCCACTATGATAGTTTAGGATTGCCTTCTTGCCTGGAAACATGTCAGATGATAGAAAAGAGGTCTTAAAAGCTGCAGTCATTTATAACAAGCTCACAAAAGGAAGTTTTGGAATTCTAGAGCTGGAAGGAAGGGACCTTGTCATACCCAGCCTGTTGTACATCCAAGAACTTGAGGTCAGAGAGAGCTGGTGACAGGTGTCCATCTTCTCAAGGCTGGACACTCTTTTTGTGTGGATCCCATTTCCTAGGGAACCCTGAAGCATAGCAGCCCGTGGGCCACAGAAGGGGCAGGAGACACTAGTCATTGTGGGAATGGACCCGGGTTAGGTGTGTAATGACCTGTCAGCAGGACTGTCAGCCCTCATCTGTTGTTCTAATGTCATCCCTGGGCCTCGCTGAGGAGTCAGGGACAGGTCAGGGAAGCTGGCGCTGTGCGCTGTCTAGTTCAGCAGCAGGAAGCAAGCCTTGCGAACATCGCATTTCCACCTTCCTACTGCTCCGTCGTCACCACACGACTTCAGTGGAGAGCCTCTGTTTTCAAGTACTTTCTGAAAACATGGTGTAATGCTCAGTAGTTCACGAGTCATTCTCATGATATAGTGATATAATTCAGTTGTACCCATGGCTGCCCGTGATGCCACTGGCAAAGGTGGTTCTCATTTACCGTGAGGTGTCTGGTTCAGAGACTGCCTTTGAAAGTGTAGTGGGGAGGGCAGTGAGGTGAGATAGCATCAGGGTCAAGCTTGCAGGCAAGCCCAGTGATCTGCGTTTGATCCCCTGGGCCCATGTGTGCGCAACACACACAAACACACACACACACACACACACACACACACACACACACACACACAGAGGGAGAGACACAGTAATTAAGATGGAATAAAAAATATTGCAGAATGATTGGGTTGCATAAGACATTGGGTCCTAACACCACAAATGTAAATGAGCGTGTATACATGTATGTGTGCGAACACTTAGATGTCATACATATATGCACTTCTGAATTAAGTGATCTTCAGAGAAAAAGCCCTGGACAGGGTGATAGGTTAGGTGAGTTGGTGGTCACTCATGCTGCCAAGGACCTGGTCTGCCCTCCCCTTTGTGTCGTCCAATCACACCCTGAATGCCCACCAGTCCTTCTTGCTCTGGAGTCAGCTGCCCCCGAACCGCTCACTGAGGCTGGTGTGGGCTGATACCATGCGGATCTCATCTGGGAGCTGGCCAGGGCAGGAGATGTTGGGAAGATACTCTTGGGGTGCCACAAGAGGCGCTCCTATGGGAGCTTAAAGTGTGAGGTGGGAGCTGCTGCCTCGATTCCTGCGGCTCTGGGTCTGCATTTGTCAAAGAACTAAATGAACTAAGTCCTTCCTTCTCCTGATGTGAGGGACAGAACCAGGGTGTCGTGCTAGGCAACCCTACCCAAAGTGATGTTCCTAGCCCCTTGATAGGAATCCCCAGGTAAGTGACCAGAGGCTGAGATGACCTTTCACTCTGGCAGGAAACTCTTCTGACATGATACTGTAGCTGCATACCTGTGGGGCCTCCAACCCCCAGCACATAGGAACCTGCCTGTTCTTATGCTGCGTGCTGGTCTCTGGGTTCATGAGGTGCTGGGCTGATCCTGTGTTTCTACTCCTGACCTCAGAGCCCAACCCTAGCCCAGTCCTCTTGCCACTTCTCTCAGCAAGGATAGGTAGAGAGAGGTCCCTCTGTTTGGTTGTTCACCAGCCCAGAGACCGAGACACCCTGCAGAGCAGAACCCCAGCTTCCTGCGCTGCCTCCATCCCTAACTCAGAGGGACTTGTTTTCCTAAAGGAACTGGCTCAAATAAGGAAGGAGGAGAAGGAGAAGAGGAGACGTCGTCTGGAAAATATCAACTGTTTGAAAGGAATGGGCTACTCCACACATGCCGCCAAACAGGCCCTTCACCAGGCCAGAGGCAACCTGGACGATGCCCTGAAGGTAATGCTTCCAGGCTTCAGTCTGAGCAGCTGGATGCACCCCACTGGCCTGCCTCCAGGCTGACTCCTTCCGCAGCCTTCTTGTGGACTTCCCTCCTACGTCTGTGTAGACGGGGTTGCAAGTGCAGCCAGTTCTGTCTTCTTCCAGCATAGCCAGAATGATGGATGGCCCTGGCACCTGGCCTGGGCTTCTTTCTTTTGACTAGAGTCTAATGTCAGCGGCTGTACTGTCCCACTCAAGGGACTGGTCACGGTTCAGTTGAAGTTTTTGAATAAACTGTTTGTTTTTATATCTGGTTTTATTTTTTGTGGTAGCTCTTGGCAAAGGGGCTTTTTAAAGAAATCCCCAAAGTAACAGAGCAGCAGTGGCCTTTCTTTGGTCAAGAGGCACAGTAAGCTCTGTGCTACAGGTCAGATGCTGCCCTCGGGTGCCGCCCTCGGGTGCCGCCCTCGGGTGCCGCCCTCGGGTGCCACAGAACAGTGATAGACAGGTGGATGCACAGGGGCAGGAGCTGTGTGCCTGCATGTGAGAGATGGTAGTCTGCGTGGCTGGTAGTTAGGTGAATAAAGGCCGTTCCTGTGCTTTCAGATTCTCCTCAGTAACCCCCTCATGTGGTGGCTACAGGATTTAGACCCTGAAAACAACAGTCGTCAAACAAGTCCTTCCCAGGAGAGCATCGACCAAGTGAGTGACAGGCGGTGCACCTTCCCTCGGGCGGGGCTGCCTGGGGTGAGTAGGATGGCAGCAGGATGGCAGCAGGATGGCAGCAATCCCTGGGAGGACGTCGGGTGGATGTGGGGAGAGGGGTTCTGAGTGAGAGGTGCTTCTGTAGAAGGGAAAGGGGATGGCATGGTAGTACATACCTTTAGTCTCAGCATCTGGAGACAGAGGCAAGTGGGTCTTTGAGTTCAAGGCCAGCCTGATCTCCATAGTGAGTTCCAGGCCCGGGCTACATAGTGAGATTCTGTCCTCTGAAAAGTGCACAAGATGGACTGCAGCAGAAGGTACCTTTGCCCTCATTTCTCAGTTGCCTCTGTCCGTGTTCCACTGTCTACATCAGTCCTCTTTCTCTGCCTGGGACCTGAGAGGTTGTCCTTGTGTCCTATGAAACTCAACCCACCTCCAAGTGTGGAGACTTCATCCACACTTGACATCGCACTTTAGCATGTCCCACGCATTGTGGACGTTTAACGTGTGGTACTCACAGTTAGATTTTCATGACACCTGCTTTCAGCACCAAGGTGGCCGGTCCTGAGGTGAGTGAGTGCCTAGCACCTGTTGAACCCAGGTCTTCAGAGCCCCTTCTGCATGGCCTGGTGTCTCTGGGGCTGCAGAGGGAGGGACTTGTCAGAAAGGGCAAAAGTTGCAGGCAGCATTCTTTAATCATACTTACCTAGAAAGATGCAGGCAGCATTCTTTAATCATACTTACCTAGAAAGATGCAGGCAGCATTCTTTATACTTACCTAGAAAGATGCAGGCAGCTTTCTTTAATCATACTTACCTAGAAAGATGCAGGCAGCATTCTTTAATCATACTTACCTAGAAAGATGCAGGCAGCATTCTTTAATCATACTTACCTAGAAAGATGCAGGCAGCATTCTTTATACTTACCTAGAAAGATGCAGGCAGCATTCTTTATACTTACCTAGAAAGATGCAGGCAGCATTCTTTAATCATACTTACCTAGAAAGATGCAGGCAGCATTCTTTATACTTACCTAGAAAGATGCAGGCAGCATTCTTTATACTTACCTAGAAAGATGCAGGCAGCTTTCTGTTGCTGGAGAATTTCTCTCCAACTCCCGCCACCAAGTCCGGCCAGTCTCAGAGCCCACTTATAAAATAAACACACAGACTCTTACATTATTTAAACTGCTTGGCCATTAGCTCAGGCCTGTTATTGTCTAGCTCTTACTCTTATATTTAGCCCATTTCTATTAATCTTTACTTTGCCACGTGGCTTGTGGCTTACCGGTACTTTACATCTTCCTTGTCCTGATGGCGGCTGGCAGTGTCTCTCTCTCAGCCTTCCACTTCCCAGAATTCTTTTCCTTGTCCCGCCTATACTTCCTGCCTAGCCAATGGCCAATCAGTGATTTATTTACTGACCAATCAGCAACACACTTGACATACAGACCATCCCACAGCACTTCCCCTTTTTCTTTTCTTAAAAAGGAAGGTTTTAACTTTAACATAGTAAAATTACATATAACAAAACAATTATCAAGCAAGAATTACAGTTACAATATTAAAGAAGAGATCCTATCTATCTTATATTTGTAAGTTTAAGGTTTTATATCTAACTTATCTTTTATTATAACTAAGGAAAATTGTAAGTATCTAGTCTTTAACCACATCAAAGACCTCAGAAGGATATACTACTACCTGAGAAATGGAGAAGGATATAAGCAACTTTTAGGAGTCTTGTAGGGTAGACAGAGACAGCTGGCAGCTTGGACAGTCATTCAAAGTTCTCTTGTAAAGTTGGGGCATCTGTCTTCAGCCCACAGGCCTAGAGTCTCTTATTCACTTTTCTCTGTGTCCTGTAGAATGTCTGGCAGTTTTCTCTGCAAAGCAGGAACCTGAAGGACCATTTTGTCAAGCAAAGTTCAGTGGTCACCTTTGTATGGGTCCTGCATGTCCAGTTGATCAGGCAGTCCAGGCAAGAACAGTTTCTTGCCCAAATGGCTATTTTTGTCAAGGTGAAGATAAACTCCATATGGAATGTCTTCGATGCCCATCCTCCTCTCTGAAGTAAATCGGTGCTGTCAGGAGCAGACATGTCTCATTGTCCAGAAAGTCTAAATTTTTAAAACATTTTAAATGCCATATTCTGTAGGTCTTTGAAGTGTTTGAAGACTACCTATCTATCTGAAATATAACTATGTATACCTAAAAGACTTAACTAACATGGCTACAAATATGATTATCATAGATGACTAATTATTAATCTATTTTTTAATTATCCATTACAATTTTAAATGAGTTACATAAACATAATACCTCAAACAAGAATAGAAATATATATACAGTATAACAAAATTAAGTTTAAATTTGTATCAATAAACTAAAATCTATAGCGATGTAAAACATTTTAAACAAGTTGTTACTCTTTAAAAGTAGGTTCATTAATCTACCCTTTCATCCTATCATATCTAAACTATCCCCTTTTTTTCTTTAGAAAGAGATTGTATTTATAATCAACCTGATTTAAATAAAAATATTGTTTTTTCTCTGTCCCACACCAGAGGGCTCTTCTGATTTGGGACACAAGAATCTCTTAACCATTTTTTTTTCTTTGAGCAATATGTCTGGGTTTAGAGGGGGAGTGAGCCAATTCCATCTCTAAAGCCAGCTTGGTATATTTGGGAATTTGGGCGTAGCTTCTCTTACTACTTCCTGCTGGAGGGGGGCGCTGTATCTTATGGGGACACGAAGAAAATTTTAGGATCATGGAGTAGTCCATGAGGCTGTATCGTCTGAGCCAGTTGCCTTGAAACCATTCTGGATGTTGAATCATCTGGGCCATGGTGTCACTGGAGACCTTTCAGGGGGTCTTGGCTGGTCAAACCTGATGTATCTTAATCTGGAACAAATCCATAGTCTCTGGCTTTCTGTGGAAACAAGAGCAGAGACTCTTTTCCAAAGCAACATATCCTTATATCCAAATTTTGAAGTCAAGGTACCTTTAAAATATACATTTTGGCATAACTCAACAGCTTTTACAATCAAATGTTTTTCTGCAGTTACGAATATCAAAGAGAACATAATCCAGATTCTCTGTGTGGTAGTCATCTTTACGTGGCTTTTTTTTTATATTAGCTTGAGCCTATTGCTTTAAAGTGCAGCCTTCTAAGCCTGAAACGGCGCAGTGGCTGCTGGCTCCGCCCACTTCAGCTTCCCAACATGGCGGCGGTCCGCTTTCCGCCAGCTCTGGGAGCCATAACTCTCAGAAATAGTGGGTCTACACTTTTACCAAAGTAGCGTGTAGCCCAGAAACCTCTTTTTTTGTTTTGTACTAGCAAAGGCTAAATTCACCACACAGTTTAATGTGCTACTTGCAGAGGCCTCATTCCCGCCATACTGCAGGTGGAGCATGCACGCCAGGAACCCGCCAGTAGCTCAAACTGGCAGCTGCCGCTCATTTGAGAGAGACAATTAGGAAGCTGTTTTTAGGTCCGTTTTAGAATCTTTTTTCTAAGTTTTTAGGTGGAAACTCTTGCCACCACGTTGGACGCCATTTGTTGCTGGAGAATTTCTCTCCAACTCCCGCCACCAAGTCCGGCCAGTCTCAGAGCCCATTTATAAAATAAACACACAGACTCTTACATTATTTAAACTGCTTGGCCATTAGCTCAGGCCTGTTATTGTCTAGCTCTTACTCTTATATTTAGCCCATTTCTATTAATCTTTACTTTGCCACGTGGCTTGTGGCTTACCGGTACTTTACATCTTCCTTGTCCTGATGGCGGCTGGCAGTGTCTCTCTCTCAGCCTTCCACTTCCCAGAATTCTTTTCCTTGTCCCGCCTATACTTCCTGCCTAGCCAATGGCCAATCAGTGATTTATTTACTGACCAATCAGCAACACACTTGACATACAGACCATCCCACAGCAGCTTTCTTTATACTTACCTAGAAAGATGCAGGCAGCTTTCTTTATACTTACCTAGAAAGATGCAGGCAGCTTTCTTTATACTTACCTAGAAAGATGCAGGCAGCTTTCTTTATACTTACCTAGAAAGATGCAGGCAGCTTTCTTTATACTTACCTAGAAAGATGCAGGCAGCATTCTTTAATCATACTTACCTAGAAAGATGCAGGCAGCATTCTTTATACTTACCTAGAAAGATGCAGGCAGCTTTCTTTATACTTACCTAGAAAGATGCAGGCAGCTTTCTTTAATCATACTTACCTAGAAAGATGCAGGCAGCATTCTTTAATCATACTTACCTAGAAAGCAAAGTTGTCCTAGCTGTGCTGTGAGGTGTGAGAACATGGATGGGGTCCACAGGGCAGTGTGAGCTGAGCGCATGGCCACAGTCCTAACCCTGTGATCTCTCCTAGCTGGTGTACATGGGATTCGACAAAGTGGTGGCTGAAGCCGCGCTAAGGGTGTTTGGAGGCAATGTCCAGCTGGCAGCTCAGACCCTTGCGCACCACGGAGGAAGCCTTCCTCCAGACCTGCGGTTCTCAGGAGAGGACTCCTCCTCCTCCACACCATCCACATCCCCATCTGACTCTGCAGGTAGGCCTGAGGTCTGGATGCTCCCTGATGGCTGCATTCTGCTGAGTTTGAGCTAAGGGCAGCTGTGATCCTAAGGCAGAGGCTAACCTGGAGGCCAAGTGTAGCTAGAGTTTTCCTGACTGGCCCACAGTCAGGACAAATCTCTGACACCCACCAGTCCCACAGCCGCTCAGACCCAACCAAATAAACACAGAGACTTATATTGGTTACAAACTGTATGGCCGTGGCTGGCTTCTTGCTAACTGTTCTTACAGCTTAAATTAATCCATTTCTATAAATCTATACCTTGCCACGTGGCTTGTGGCTTACCGGTACTTTACATCTTCCTTGTCCTGACAGTGTGTCTCTCTCACCCAGCTTCCTGTTCTCTCAATTCTCCTCTCTGTTAGTCCCGCCTATACTTCCTGCCTGGCCACTGACCAATCAGTGGTTTATTTATTGACCAATCAGCAACACATTTGACATACAGACCATCCCATAGCAGCCGAGGGCATCCCTGGGTTCTGCCAGGACGGTGTTCTGCCAGGACGGAGGTGGCTACAAAGGCACAGTCCAGGGCACCTCTCCTCCTGTGATCTGCTTATCCCCGTGGTGTTTTCACTGCAGGGACCTCTAGTGCCTCAACAGATGAAGACATGGAGACAGAGGCCGTCAACGAAATCCTGGAGGACATTCCAGAGCATGAGGAGGACTACCTGGACTCCACTCTGGAGGATGAAGAAGTGATTATTGCTGAGTACTTGTCCTACGTAGAAAGTATAAGGTCTGCCACAAACAACAACTGAACAGAACTAAGTCCTACATTTATTTCTGCCTATAAATTCTGTCGTTGTGAATGGTCGAATGCAGCTCTTCTTTGCGTTCCTCTTGCTTTTCAACGATTCTGCTCCAAGTAGGCTTCTTCCTCAGGTACAGGGACCCAGCATAGTGAAGAGAGACTTCATTGGGAAGAGGACAGTCTAGGAGAGGGAATCCCTGGCTCTGCTGTTCCCCTTCGGCCTCCAGGTCTGCATCCCTAACTCTGCCACTGCCGGTTTTCCATCCAGACTGGGAAGCGGGCTCCCTAATGGAAGCAGGGTGGTCTGCAGAGAGCTGGGGACTCGGTCTCCTGTCCCCCTCAGCTAGCCCTCCTGTGCACTTTTCCTCCTACCCTGCTGCTGCAACTGCCCTCCTCCACCCACCTCTGCTGTGCAAGCTTACCTCAGCCCTTGCTCACCCTGCCTCACCCCTGCCTCTTCATTCCAAGTGCTGTGGGCACAGTGAGCTATAGGCCACATCCCATACCAAATGGTGGCAGATACCTTGATCTTAAAATGTAAGTGTTCTGTGCTCTTAGATCAGTAAAGTCTGTACTTAAAATTCAAGGTTGCAAATCAGAGTTTCTATGAATTCTAAATTCCTCATACAAAGTGAGTCTTTTATTAAATGTAAGTTTTCAACGCTAACCAAAGCAACTTCTTTTCATTTACATTTCTAGACTGCTGTCAGAAAACTCACTGATGGCTAAGAGACCTCTGAGATTGTGATGTGTTTTCTCAAGTCTCTTGCTGGGTTTTTCTACAGCTAGGTTACAGGACTGTTCCTAAACAGCCTTTGGTTGGTTCTTCCTGGGTATGGACCAGATGGATAGCCTTCTGGCACCCAGGGCATGGCAGCAGACAGATGTGGAGTGGGTCAAGTGCCACTGTATTCCTGAGATCCTCTCACTTCACCTGAAGCCCTGACCGCAGACTAGGCTGAGCAAGTAGAATTGTTTCTTGCTTTTTTTTTTAATTACACATATTTATTGTGTGGGGGATGGGAAAACATGCCATAGCATATGTCTGGGGGTTCAGAAGACAACGTGTGGGGATTTGTTCTCTTTCCACCATGTGGGTACCAGGGACTAAGCTCAGGTTGTCAGGCTTGGTGGCCCCGCTCCCTGATGAATCATCTTGTTGCCCCCCTTGCTATTCTTTGGAAGTAGATGATACTGATGGAAATAAACATGGAGAATGCAAATGAATGTCTTTGGCCTAGCTGCAGTGAGTTGCTTCCTAGTTGTCCAATGACCATTCCATTCTGTGTGTTGGGAGTGAGTGCAGTGTTGCCCTCAAGCAGACTAGAGGTTGGAGTGTGGCTCTGCAACAGAGCCCTTGTTGGGCCTGTGTGGGTCACGCCTCCAGCATCAGCAGGGGTCAGGTATGACCAGGAAGGAGAGAATCTGTGAGGGGCCGTGAAGCAGCCACCAGAGTGTGTGTCTTCACAAGTGCAGGGCAGAGGGACTTACCTTGAAACTATTGGCCAACCAGGCACCGTCCTGGGCATGGTGCCAGCTGTACTTTCTCGATTCCCTACTGTTTAAACGCTGGTGGAGAACACCTGAAGCCAAGACGTCACTGCCATGGCAGCAGGCCCTGACTGCATGTGTGAGGGTGAGCCATGGGCAAGCAGAGCCAGCAAGATGCCCTTGCCTGGATAGGGTAGTGGCCATAGGGGAGAGATGAAGCAGGGGATTAGCAACCACTAGAGCGGGGTTGAGAGAGATTCTCCTTAAGAGTCAGAATATTCCAGAGTAGACACAGATGTTGTTACGGACAGGGTGAGGGGAGGGACAGGTGAGTGACCCATGAGTTGGGAGAAGGTTCTGGGTGCACCAGGAATGCTGGGAAGGGGATGAAGAGCCTGCTGAGACTCCACAGAGCCCCGATAGATAGCAAGTGGAGACCTGGCCAGAGGTGACAGCACCCAGAGTGGGAGGACCAGGGCAGCAGAGAGCATGCTTGCGGGATGAAGTCAGCCTGAAGCTCTGCAGTGATGTGCTGGCCTTGGCCTGATGTCACTTCACATCACCTGAAATTGTCTTGCATTGGTAAAACTGCCATACCTCTCTGTCCTCCTGGCCAGGTATCTAGTAGAAAGTTCTGTTCTTTCTTTTGGCCAACTGAACATGTGTCACAGACACTCGCTTCCTTCCTCTCAAAGGCCAAGCAAGCACTCTACCACTGAACTACACTCCCTGTTCTGGTGTGGCCAGGGTACCTCTGGCTCAGCATTCAACAGTAACACACAGAAGCAGCCCACAGGTGCTGGGAAAGGAGTGAGTGTGAGGCATCCTCATGTCCTCAACATCCAGCCAAGGTCGCTATGCTATTGAAATAAAAACCCAGTGGGTTGTGTGGGTCATGCAAAATATTCTGGTGTTTCCCCAAGAACACCGTGCAAAAGTGTTTTCCTAAGAAAACACACACAGCAACCTGTCACAGACTCCAGACTGAGGGAGGTTCCCAGCTGGCACCCATCCTTTCTGCCACTTCTGGCAGGATTCTCTATAGCAGAGATAACAGTTTAAATAAGGGGTGGGGGGAGATGCTGGTTGTAGTGGTACATGCCTTTCATCCTAGCACTAGGGAGGCGGAGGCAGGCTGATCTCTGAGTTCAAGGACAACCTGGTCTACAGAGTGAGTTCCAGGACAGCTAGGGCTACAGAGAGAACCCCTATCTCAATAAACAGATAATAGAAAAAGGGTTTATTTTTACTTTTAAATTGTATATGCATTTGTTGTGTATAGCTATGTGCAGTGTGGGTGCAGGTGGCCATGGAGGCCAGGAGAGGGCATTTTATCACCTGAACTAGAGTTACAGGTGGTTGTGACAGCCCAGCATGGGTGCTGGGAACCAAACTCTGCAAGAATAGTACGAGCTCTTAACCACCGAGCCATCTCTCCAGCCCCCAGTGGCTCCTGCATGTGTCCAGTGGCTCCACCACATCTGGCATAGTACGGCATTTCTGCACAAGACCAGATGGTCCTACCCAGCTGTTCAATGCCAGACCTTGACAGAAAACCCCTGGATTAATGTCCAAAAATGGATGGGTACTCCAAGGCAGGGGCTCCTGCCAAGCAGGCTGGTTGAAGAGGTTCCTTGCTCCCTGGCCTCTCCCAAGGCCACTGCTGTATAAATGACCTTGGTTCACAAGCCCTCTTCTCAACCAGGAGGGGAGATGACCCAGGCCAGGGGTCAGAGGGCACAGCTGTGGCAGGCCAACGGACCTCCAAAAGGAAACCAAACCAAGAACGACACCCAGAGCACTTTGAGTGACGTGTATTTGAGTTCTGGGGGGGGGGGGGGGTTGTGGCACATGACTGGCCAATCTGACCTGGCTTTTGTAAGTTCACTTCCTCAGCAGGGAGGGCCTGGCAGCATGGGCTTCAACTCAGAACTGGAGGCAGCCGGTTCAAGTCCCTGCCGTGGCTACAAGTGTCCCGGTGGGAAGGCCGTGGCTCAGCACAGGGAAAGGCACCTTCTTCCCCAGTAGGAAAGGTCACGAGGGCAGGTGCGCTCTGCCACAGGCCACTGCAGTTGCAGAGTGCTTGGGAAAGCCAAGAACACTGACAGACCAGCCAGGCCACGGCTTCGACCATCTCCTCTCCGGGGACTCAGGCTGGCTGCAAGGGCACCGGGGCTGCACAGGCCACCTTGTTGCTAAAGAGGCGTGACAGGCTGCGTTTGGCTGCTGGCCCTCGTGGCAAAGGTGGCACTGACTGGAGGCCACGCACGTCCCAGAGGCGCAGAGCACCGTCATGAGATGCTGTGTAGAGCACCTGACCATGTACCTGTGGGCAGGCAGGACGGCTGTCAGCCAGGAGCAGGCCCCTTGCTTCCCTGGGGCAGGAGAGCTGGGAAGGGAGACTCCTACCTGGAGGCAGTTGATGACAAAGCTGTGGCCTCGGAAGACCCTCTGCAGCACTCCTGACCGGGCGTCAAAGGCGCGGGCGCAGGCGTCCCCACTGCCCGTGAACACTGTGGACACACAGCAGTACACTGGGCCCTTCCTGGCTGCCACCTTGCCACCTCCCAGGAATGGGGCACGGTGAGAGGGTGGTCTGACCTCTGCCTGCCCCACAGAGACATCCTAAGGGTCAGGTGGGAAACATCTGGAAGCCTTCTGAGGGCAACTCAGGGTCTCGGTCCTGTGGAGTCAGGGAGGACACGGAGGGCCCCAGGACACCCCTGCTGTATGGACGTCTTTGCACACTCTGGCTGCCATGCCTTCCTTGACTTCCGGTCAGCCTGTGCTGTCCTGAGTGGCCCTGTGTCTCAAGAACCTCTCAGGGCCAGGTGCCCATCTTATACCCTATTGAGTTAAGCAGACTTCTCTGCCCTGTGTTTCTAGGACACTCACCACACCCTGCAGGCTCTGCCCTGCCCATTCATCACCTGTACCCAGGGCTGGGCAGAGCCCACCCACCCTCCTCAGAAAGGGATGCGGCCTTGAAGCAGGGCCCAGGCCCCGTCTGATTGCTGGGTCTTCTTCTGTCATAACGTGGCTTGGTGGTACTCTGGTATCAAGGACACCAGAGTCTCTGGAGTGCTGGCTGGGACAGATGGCTGAGTGCCACCCCTCAGTTTCTGGTGCACTGAGGGGGCCTGCGACTCCTTTTTAATCAGTACTGGTGAGGCTGGCGATGAGGGCCACTTGAAGTAGCCAACTATGGGAGTTCAGTGGTTCACTTACCCTCCTACACTGATTTCCCCAGAAGCCACCCCCTGAACAGGAGACCAGCAGTTCACATGGCAGACAGTGCCGGAAGCATGGAGGTGATAGGGACGAAACCACAGAGGCCTGTTAAGTGAGCAGAGCGGCTCAGGTGGGGGTGGGGGGAAACTGTAGGTCCACCGAGGAGGTAAGGATGCTGGGCCACACACCCTTCAATACCCCTGGTGAGAGAGTGGTCCTGGGGATCAGTCCCCAGCAGCCCTCTTTGCTTAGTGTGAACTGTCAACTTGTCCCAACCTAGAATCACCGGGGAAGAGAGTCTCATTTCAATGCAGAATTATCTCGGTCAGGGTAGCCTGAGGCATGACATGATGGTTAATTGAGGTTGGAAGACCCTGAATGTGGGAGCACCATCTCATGGGCTGGGCCCTGAGCTGCGTCAGTGAGGAAAGTGAGCTGAGTACGCAGCTGGCAGTATCATGGGTTCGCGCACTCCTCTCTGCTCTGGACGACCCACGTGGTGTAACCAGCTGACTTAGGCCCCTGCTGCTGTACCTCCCTGCAACCTGGAACTGTAAGACAACCCTTTCCTCTGAGTGTTTGTGACAGCAGCAGGCGAAACCCCAAGGCCACCTTGTATTTGCCACTCTGGGCCTGCCTAAAGCCAGCCCCTCTAGGCTGCTCCCTGGTCTTCGTATCTATTTCTTACCCTTTCCTGCCTTTGTCTGCACACACTTCCCCTTTTCTTAAAGCTTGAGGGTGCACAGGGCCCCGGGAGGGAGTTTCCTTGCTGGGTTTCCTCAGTTCCTTCCTTGCCTCTCCCCAGACTCAGCAGCAGGGTCCAGCTGCTGGGCATCTTGAGAGTAGACAGGGTCGGGAGCAAAGCCCATTCAGTAGCCTTGTTGGCAAAGACCAAGAACCAAGCTCAGTCATAGTGAGAGGGGCCTATGAGGGTGACTTCGCACAGCTGTGCCAGTTGCCACCAAGGGGAGGGGCAGAGGAGGCCACCTGGCGGTGTCTGGGGGCTAACCATTCTGTGCTCAGTTAAGAGAGCCGTGTCTGACCAGGGAGCAGAGCTATGCCCACACTAAGGCTTGGACATGGGAGGAAGGAAAAATAACTTCTCACGTCAGGCTAACTCCTAGGGTTTCCACTCACAGGCCCAGCCCTATGGGAGTCTAACATCTGCTTCTGTTAGGGGCTCATGAAACTAAATAGGAAGGGAATAGCCATTGGTGGAGCTGAGGAGAAGGGGATGAAGACCCAGATGTGTGACCATTTGGGACCTAGGAGACAAAAAGCTTCCTCCCTCCCCAACAAGCCATTCCCCTTCAGACACCAATGAAATGGAAAGGTAGCCTGGCTCAGAGACGGCAAACCATGGGAGGCAGAGGAGACGAACCAGGAGAGGAAGGGAGAGTGGGCAAACTGGAGTGGCATGGGCAGAGCCAGGACAGATGACTTACAGGTGCCTGCGTGGTACTTGAGGGCACTCACGCTGTGTCTGTGGGCCGGGAACGTGCGCACCATCTCTCCAGTGTGCGCCAGCCAGCACTTAACAGTCCGGTCCGCACTGCCCGAGTACAGGAGCCGCTCTGTGAGCTGTCGGAAAAGCAGGAGGGTCTACCCATGGGCCTTGATGGCCAGGCAGCCCTCAAATCATTATTTACAAGGCGGGAAACGTTGGCAGGTCTCAATGGGGGGAAGCACGGTGACCCCGAGACATACTCCCCACCACCCACTGGAGCACTAGACAGTGCCAGCTCCTCTTTCCACTGGTGAGCCTGGGCCCAGAAGGCAGTGTCCTCAGCCCTAGAAAGCCCTGCAGACCCCAAACAGAACCCTACAGATGCTAGCCAGACATAACCCTGCAGACCTTAGGTGGAGCCCTGCAGATACTAGACAGTGTCCCTCAGACCCAGACAGAGACCCCCAGTCCCCAAGCAGAGCCACACACTCAGACAGAGCCTCTCCACTCCCTCCCCCTCCTCCTCCTCCTCCTCCTCCTCCTCCTCCTCCTCCTCCTCCTCCTCCACAGGCTCACTAATAAAGCCCTGGTCCCCAGATGAAGGCACTCAGGAGAGGTAGCAGAGCCTCCAGAGAGTCAGAGGACACAGGGAGGCTTGTCACTAAGTGGCAAGCTCAGTGCCCAGGCATAAACAGAAGCCCCTGCCTACACACGATCCTCACACACAGCAGTGCCCCCCCCCCCCCCCCAGTACTCCTGCTAATTGTGGACACACTGAGCCATGCTCCAGCTGAGGGTCGGGTCACTTCCACACTCAGCCCCGGAGAGGCCTAGAAGGCTGTTGTCACCACTAGCATGTTGGGTGAGAGAACTGGTACCCAGGACTGAAGGCTGACAGTATACACAACCCCAAATACGGCAGCAAAGGCACTGTGTTCAGACCTTCCTCCAGCTCCTAAAAACTGAGAAAAGCCCTGTCTCTAGGGGAAGAAAAAGATTCCAGTTGCCAGAGACAGAAACTCAGCTCAGGAAATACACAGACGCAGGTCAGGCCTTAAGGGTTTTTGTTGATGTTATTATTATTATTATTATTATTATTATTATTATTATTATTATTATTTGTGTATGTGTGTGTGTGTGTGTGTGTGTGTGTGTGTGTGTGTGTGTGTAGAGAGCAGTGATCAACCTCTGCTGACCCTCAGGCATCCTGAGCTCACTAATTAGGTTAGGCTGGTTGGGCAGCAAGCCATAGGGGTCCACCTGCCTCTGCCTCTACAGGGTGGGTTACAGGCACGTGCCCCCAGCTTTCTTTTCTTTTTCTAATTACTTATTTTATGTATATGAGTCTTCTACCTATCTGTACAACTTATGTCAGAAGAGGGCATCAGATCCCACTAGAGATAGTTGTGAGCCACCACATGGGTGCTGGGAATTGAACCCGGGTCCTCTGGAAGAGCAGCCAGTGCTCTTAGCTGCTGAGCCGTCTCTCCAGCCCCGACACACCCAGCTCTTCTACATGGTGCTGGGATGAACTCAGCTCCTCAGCTTGTGCAGCAAATGTTTGAGCCAACTCCCTAGTCTGTTTTTTCAGACAGGATCTCACTGTGTAGCCCAAGCTGGCTTCAGATTCCCTCCTGGCTTCCCCAGCAGCAGGATTCCAGGTATTCTCAATCACACTTAGGCTGTTAAAAGTTTCTTTCTCTGTTGGGTCATTTCTTCGGTGCTGTGGGATGGTCTGTATGTCAAATGTGTTGCTGATTGGTCAGTAAATAAATCACTGGTTGGCCATTGGCTAGGCAGGAAGTATAGGCGGGACAAGGAGAAGAATTCTGGGAAGCGGAAGGCTGAGGGAGAGAGACTGCCAGCCGCCACCATGACAAGCCACATGGGAAGATCCCGGTAAGCCACGAGCCATGTGGCAAAGTAAAGATTAATAGAAATAGGCTAAATATAAGAGTAAGAGCTAGACAATGACAGGCCTGAGCTAATGGCCAAGCAGTTTAAATAATGTAAGAGTTTGTGTGTTTATTTTATAAGTGGGCTCTGGGACTGGCGGGACTTGGTGGCGGGAGCTGGAGAAAAATTCTCCAGCTACAAATGGCGTCCAACGTGGTGACAAGAGTTTCCACCTAAAAACTGAGAAAAAAGATTCTAAAACGGAGCTAAAAACAGCTTCCTAATTGTCTCTCTCAAATGAGCAGCAGCTGCTGGTTTGAGCTACTGGCGGGTTCCTGGCGTGCATGCTCGACCTGCAGTATGGCGGGAATAAGGCCTCTGCAAGTGGCACATTAAGCTGCGTGGTAAATTTAGCCTTTGCAGGTACAAAACAAAAAAAGAGATTTTTGGGCTACACGCTGCTTGGATAAAAGCATAGACCCACGATAGCTCCCAGAGCTGGCGGTAAATGTAGCCATGTTGGGAAGCTGAGGTGGGCGGAGCCAGCAGCCACAGCTGCTGCAGTTTAAGGCAAGAGATTCACAATAAGACAGATTCAGATGTAATAGTTTACAATGTGTGTAAAAGATACGTAGGCTTGAAAGAGACAAAAAAGGTGATATATAGAGTTATAGAAACAAATACATAGTTTTAAAAAATAAAGTCATTAAAGAGACAGTAAAGGTAGTATAAAAAATAAGCCACGTAAAGATGAATATTACACAGAGAATCTGGATTGTGTTGTCTTTGGGATTCTTAACTGCAGAGAGATATTTGATTGTAAAGGAAGCTGAGTTAAACCAATATGCATATTTTAAAGATATCTTGACTTCAAAATTTGGATATAAGGATATGTTACTTTGGAAAGGAGTCTCTGCTTTTGTTCCCACAGAAAGCCAAAGGCTATGGATTTGTTCCAGATTAAGATACATCAGGTTTGACCAGCCAAGACCCCCTGAAGGTCTCCAATGACACCATGGCCCAGATGATCCAACATCCAGAATGGTTTGAAGGCATCTGGCTCAGACGATACAGCCTCATGGACTATTCCATAATTCTAAAATTTTCTTTGTTTCCCCATAAGATACAGCGCCCCCCTCCAGCAGGAAGTAGTAAGAGAAACTACGCCCAAATTCCCAAATATACCAAGCTGACTTTGGAGATGTGTAAAGGTTAAAACCTTCCTTTTTAAGAAAAGAAAAGGGGAAGTGCTGTGGGATGGTCTGTATGTCAAATGTGTTGCTGATTGGTCAGTAAATAAATCACTGGTTGGCCATTGGCTAGGCAGGAAGTATAGGCGGGACAAGGAGAAGAATTCTGGGAAGCGGAAGGCTGAGGGAGAGAGACTGCCAGCCGCCACCATGACAAGCCACATGGGAAGATCCCGACGAGCCATGTGGCAAAGTAAAGATTAATAGAAATAGGCTAAATATAAGAGTAAGAGCTAGACAATGACAGGCCTGAGCTAATGGCCAAGCAGTTTAAATAATGTAAGAGTTTGTGTGTTTATTTTATAAGTGGGCTCTGGGACTGGCGGGACTTGGTGGCGGGAGCTGGAGAAAATTTCTCCAGCTACACTTCGGCCCTACCTCCCCTTTGTCTGGATATATTTTCAGGAATCTTCTTCTTCAGTCAACTTACTGTTCATTTTCCTGGCAAGGTCTGCACTGCTGAGATCTGACAGTATCTCCCACAAAGCATAGGCTGGACACTTTCCCAGTGCAAGAGTGTGGGTGGGCCAGGGCCAGGCATAATGGCGCACACCTTTAATCCCAGCACACATGAGGCGGGGAGGCAGGTGGATCTCTGTAACTTCAAGGCTAGCCTGGTCTACACAGAATTCCAGGATAGCCAGGAGTACACAGTGAGACCCTGTCTCAAAATCAATCAATCAATCAATTAGTTAATTAATTAATGATTGTAGGGTTGGGGATGCCAAATAAAAAGTGTTTAGTGAGCTGGGCGTGGTGGTACATGCCTTTAATCCCAGCACTCAGGAGGCAGAGGCAGGAGGATGATCTCTGAGTTCATGGCCAGGACAGCCTGGATGACACAGAGAAACCCTGTCTTGAAAAACAAAATTAAGAAAGGTGTTTAGGCCACGAGAACTCTACCAGCTCCACACGTGAGAGAACTGACGGACAGATGCAGTGAACGGACGGGCACTGTGAACGAAGGCTACTTGAGGCTGTGTTCCCCTCGTCCCTTCCTCCCACAGCAGGACATGCAGTCTGGCAGCAGTCGGGCAGGCCTCACCTCCAGACAGATGACAGAGCCCTGGTGCTCCCGGAACACCCGCAGCTGCTGCCCACTCAGGATGTCCCACGCACGGACGGTGGCATCCGTGCTACCTGTGAAGGCCGTGTGGCTGGAGACATCCAGCACCAGGCACAGCACTGCACCTGTGTGGCCCCGAAGTGTCTGGTGGCAGCAGCCACTGGCCACCTGCCACACCTTGGCCGTGTCGTCTGTGCTGCCGGTCACTAGCAGCCCGCCACCCATGGCGGCCTCCAAGCAGGGATCACTGGGCAGGTCCTTGGGGGCCGAGTAGGCTAGTGTCAGCACACAGTTGCGGTGGCCCCGGAACTCCTTGGACACTTGCCCTTTGTCCACAGTCCAGGCACGTGCGGTCCGGTCATAGGAACTGCTGAAGAGCTGGTCATCTGCAACTAGGATCCTGTGGGTAAGAGGGCAAGGGGTCGGGCTCAGAACACCCAGGGTTGAAGGAATCCACCCGGCCCTCACAGGCTAGCCTTGGCCCCGTCACAGACAGCCTCCAGTCCCTGCCCTGCTCCACACTCACTTTCCAAGGTCTAGCTCGAAACACCACATGTCCACTGTGCCCACCCCCCAGCCACCTCTTCATTCTCAATTCTTTCCCTCTATGACAAACCTGCAGGCCTGACCTGTACCCCAGCAGGGACCCTGTCTCTGGGGCATGATTCACATAACACTCCATCCAAGCCAGAGACACAGGAGGAAGAGGGACACAGGGCTTTCTGTTTAAAATAGGAAAAAGCCGTTCGGGGAGCTGAGGCAGAAGGACTGCCTTGAGTTCAAAGCCAACCTGGGTTACATAGTGAGTTTGAGGCAAGCCCCAGGCTATACAGTGAGACAGACCCTGCCTCAAAAAGCCTGCTCTCACACTGCTAAATGCTACAACCTCCCAGAAAAACACATTTGTCTTCAGAGAACTTTGCACAGAACTCCCAAGGGCCTGTTTACACGTCCTTGTTAAAAAGTCTAGACTCACCAGGTATGACCCACGCCTGTAATCCCAGCACTCAGAAGACAGAGGCAGGTGGATCTCTGAGTCTGAGGCTAGCCTGGTCTACATGGCGAGTTTCTGATCTGTTGGGAGTCAAAGAACCCCCTTGACAAGAACCTATGATGTTCTGGGGGTGCAGCCCCATAAGGGGTGCTCGAGGCACTGGGGTTCTCAATGGTTAATGTTGCCAACTTGGTAAGATTTAGGATCACCGTGGAAACAAGCCTCTGGTACATCTGTGACCTTCTAGATTAGGTTAAGTGAAGTAGGAAGCTCCATCCTAAGCAGGTGACACCATTCCCTGTCTGTGGTCCTGGGCTGAATAAAAAGGAGAAAGTGAGCGGATTGTCAGTGTGACCTGACTGGCGGCTGTCTCCTGCTCCTGCGGACACGCCCTCCCTGCCGTGATAGACTGGCTCCCTTTATTCCTTTTTGCTTTCTCTGGGGGTGAGTGATGTCCAAGCAATGAGAAAAGAAACTAACACGGGCTAAGTGGCCCTGGGCAGATGCGGCAGAATGTACAACAGGGACGTCAGGCCACTGAAGGATGGTGTGCTCGAAGCTCACACACACAGAGCCTAGCTCTAAAAACAGAAGTGAGTTCCAGCCTCTCACCCATTTGGGAACACAGTCATCGGAGTATGTCCTTCGTGTGGTGGATTTGGAACAGCCACTGATGGGAAACAGTGTATGTGTGTGCGTTTGTGTATGTTCCGTCTGTGCATGTGGATTGGACACATGTCGAGCACACGTGTGGACATTCCTTTGTATATGTATTTGATGCATCTCAGTTATGTATGTGTTGTGTATATGTATGTTTATATGAATGATCTTGTTCATACATATGCATGTTGCGTGTATGCTGTATGTACGTGTGTATCCATGTGCTGTACCTTTGTGTTGCGTTATGTATATTACCTGTGTGTGGGCATAGATGTTAAACCTTGAAGAGCATAGTTTCCGCCTTGTTTAGAGAAGCTTGTGACTGTTCCCTAATCAACAACCTGAGGACAAGCTGGTCATCTGAGGCATGGACCCTCACCCACCTAGGCTGGCTTCTGACAGATGCCTCAGTTTCTGTTTTTGTGGAGAACATTTTTTGTATAGACAGGAAAGGGAGGGATTCGGAGACAGGGTCTCCTCTAAGCCAGGCTGATCTAGAGCTCATTCTGTACCCAGGCTGGCCTTGAAGTCACGGAAATTGCACTACCTCAGTTTCCCAAGTTCTGGGACAACAGAAACAAGTTACCATGCCCGGCCAATGACAGACATCTTACTGGGAAAGGCCAGTTTGAACTGTGAGAGCTTTCTCCTTCTAAATCTAGCATCTCCTGCAGACACCTTCAGACTGTCCAGCCGCCATCCGACGTGGGCTCTGGAGCGGCAGTTAGATTGAGTAGCTAATCTGCCTGTCTGGAGGCCCACACAGCACTCAGAGCCCGCCCCCCCCCCCCCCCCCGGGCTGCAGCACAGTCTCTCCTCTGTGTCCACAAAGAAAGGCCCTTGGGTCTTTCCCAAGCAGGGACTCTCCCATCAGTGTGACTCCACGGGTTCCAATGCTAGGCATCCACTTGGAACTTGGGAGCCCTGGGTAACTATTGTGTGTCCTAAAAATAACATCAAGTTGATCTGGTCAGCAAACAAATTTCCACTGCTCAGGTCCAACCTAAATTCAACAAGGAAAAAAATTCAGATCCCGAAGAAGGCCAGGAGACCTTCAGTAGCCATAGGAAAGGAAGTTTAAAAACACCACCAACTGCATCTCCCTCCTCCTCTGAGCCCCTAGCTGTCACTGGGGTCATATAAGGTGTCTCCTCTGGAATTCGCTCCCATCAGTGGGTGCTGTAGCTCCACTTCCCCACACCCAGAGGGGCAGTCAGGGTGTGTGGCTCCCAGGACAGACAATGCTAATATATGCTAACGATGCCTCTTTCCTGTGGCTCCTCTGCCCGATCATCCCACTACCACAAGTGGTTAGCTGCCCTGCTTAGAATCAGTCCTCCATGTCTGTCTTCTTGGCCCATGCCCCGGGGCTTGGCTGACCTGTTCACGATGGACGTGTGCCCTCGGTACACCTGCAGACACTGCCCGGTCCTAACGTCCCACTTCCGGATGGTGCAGTCGGCACTACAGGTGAAGGCGGCTTCATCCTCCAGCTGGCAGAAGGTCACATAGCTCTCATGACCTACCATGAGAGGAAATGTGAGCTGGCCAGGAACCAGCTCTTCTTTTCCTGTGTGTGCAAGCAGATGCATGAGAGCAGGAGCATCTGAGGTAAGTCTGGGAGACTAGCCCTCCTTCTATCCTACAGACCAGCATCTTACTTTGTAGCCCAGGCTAGGCTTGAACTCACAATCCTTCTGCCTCAGCCTCCAGGGTGCTCACTCAGATCCCAGGAGTAAATTGCCATGTCCAGTGAGACTGGCCCTTTTGTGATTTGTTTGTTTGTTTGTTTGTTTTCAAGACAGGCTTTTCTCTGTGAAGCAGTCCTGGCAGTCCTGGGATTCACTCTGTAGTTGGCTTCGAACTCAGATATCTGCCTGCCTCTGCCTCCCAAGTGCTGGGGTTAAAAGTGTGTGCCACCACTGCCCAACTCCCTTTTGTGGTTTTTAAACCTGTCTCTCTCTCTTTCTCTCTCTCTCTGTCTCTGTATGTGTGATAGAGAGGTGTGTGTGTGTGTGTGTGTGTGTGTGTGTGTGTGTGTGTGTGTGTGTGCGCGCCAGTGGACACATGGAAAAGGATTGTCTGGTCTGCCCTACCACTCTCTGTGTGTTCTCTTGAGAGTCTCTCACTGAACTTGGAGCTGGGCTGAGGACAGGCCCCAGTGATCCTCCTGTGTCCATCTTCCACAGCACTGGAGGTTACAGTAGTTTGCAAAAAAGCACCCTCAGCCTTTTACATAGGTTCTGGAGATCTGAATTCAGGCGCTCCCAGCTGAGCACCAAGCCCCCTGATTCACTGACCATCTCCCCAGGACCTGCTCCCCTTTTATTTTGAGACTTTTTCCATGTAGACCAGGCTGGCCTTGAACTCCTAATTCTCCTAAATCTACCTCCCACCATTGGGATTAAAAGCATGTGCCACCACACCCAGGTCTTTAATCTCATTTGAGAATTTCCTTTCATAGCTGGAGTCAGGCAAACAGGAATTTTAGCAATCTCTCCGGCAGGATCAAGCTTGTTAACTTTTTTTTTTAGGTCCTGGGTTAAACTTAGCTTGGAAGAACTTGACGTCCTGGGTTCTAAGAAAGAGAATTTTAATAAAAGCTCTCGGTCTTCCGGGAGAGCGCATGCCAGGCTGCTCTGAAAACAATGCAAGAATTAAGTAAACCCGTAAGAAACGGCAGATTGTGTTTCCCCGAATACACAAGTTGATGAAAAAGCTGAGGGCAAATCTGTTTGGCAAAACATAGCCCAGATTTTTGCCAGAGTTTATAAATATTTCTTAAAGTTGTCAACAAACTTTCCCTGAGACCAGTCTGCCTCCCTCTTCCAAATGCCTCTTGGGAGCTGAGATACCCCAAGAAAGGCAGCCAAGGTGTGCCAGGCCTACCGGGTACTGGCATGGCATGACTCCAGGCCCCCCTAATGACTTTGTATGGGAGTTACCTCCCATAGCCCCCTAATAACCCTGGATGGGCGTCACCACCCATGGCTCCTAAGGACCGTGAGCCAAGGCTGGCTGAGGCCCAGAGCAACTGCTCCAGCAGCGCCCAGCTGCCGACGTCCCGTCGACACAGTGGGTCAAGTGCAGGAGTGAACCATAAATCGAACCATGAAGAAGCACCTGAGAGCCACGTGGAGCTACTGGGCAACGGCTCCCCGGTTTTGTGGAACCGCGGAGGGAGCCTGGCTGCTGAACCTGAGGTGGGGGCAGCTCTGTGGCACGTTAGGGAGAGGGCTGAACACACAGACTGAAGAGACACTAAATCAAAAGCAACAGCAGTTTTCCCTGTTTCTGACTGCAAGCCAGGCTGACCCAGCAGCCCTCTGCAGCCAGACACTGAGCCAAGGGAGGCTCCCTCGGCACCCAGGACTCCACTGAAGGCAAAGGCCCTCTCCAGTCTCCATAGCTCACCCCCCAAGCAGCAAACACACCCGCTTGGGTCGTGGGTCAGAGCCTGCCAGCTGAGGGCCTGGACGCTGCTGTGCCTGTCCCTTGTCCACCCCCCAAATCCCCACCCCACCCCGGTACTCTGTAACCAGTGCCATCAAAAGACTGATGGGCCAGACCCAGGGCTGGTGGGGTCACCACTGAGGGTGGGAGGAGCTGTGTCTGCCGGCTCCGGACCTATCACCTCCAGGGACCTCAGCTTTCAGCTGTTGGAATTGTGCAGAATAAGCAAAAAACGCCAAGCTGAAAGTAAATATTTTTGAAGGGATAAAGAATGCAGATAAGATGTAGTTATTGCATTCAGAAGAGCAGCCCTCGGGGCTCCTGCTGAGGCAGCGGCCCTTCTCGCCTCCCTGGGCACTGAGGGTTTGCCAAGATCTGCTGTTCCCTCTGCACGTAGGAAAAGTGGCCCAGGACCCAGGGCCGCAGGGGACACAGTATGAAACAAGTCCTCTTTTCTCTTTCAGTCCCCAGGATCACACAATAAAGCAGCTGGCCACCCCAACTGCCACTCGGTGACTGCACCACATAGTAACGCATCCTTACAAGCAGGTACTGTAATTTGTGCAGAAAAGTACACTTGCTGGGTGGCCCCTGGTTGTGGGAGCCCACAGAGGTTTTCTAGTTAGATCTGAGCTTGCTTTACACAGCAGGGCTGCACCACGTGCTTGGTTACAAAGTGTTTGGAAGGGTTTGCACTTGGCTCTGCTAGGGGGAGGTCTTTTGCTCCACCCCTTGGCATTTCTATAATTGCCCTTTAGAAGAGACAGGAGGGGCTGTTGGGTATTGACCTAGGCCCTCCCAAGGCTATCCTGTGTTTCTGTCCTTCCTCTCGTCGTCTAAGTATCTCTTTCTATCTAAATGTTTCTCACTTCTCCCTCGTCAAGAGTTCCCTAGGATAAAAGAGGGAGCGGGTCTCCCACTTCCAGTAGGTTTCACACTGTGGGAGACTTTAGGCCAAAACGTTACCTCGGGCTCTGACACAGAGGGCTGCCTCGGGCTGCCCGTGGCCCTCCAGTCAAGGTCCCCTTGCCCCAGAGGAGCCCTCCCCCCAGCTGCCTCCAGGCTGTTGTAGCTGCATTGCCCCCTGGGTTCTTTGTGTCCACTTTGTGGCGTCGCTTTCTTAGATGCTTATGAATTACCCTATGTAAAGGGAGCCAGGACCTTGACTGGTACCGCCCTTCAGCAGGTGACATCTGGCACTTAGATGTGCCAGAGTGGACATTGTCCAAAGCACCAGGATCATGGTCTATCTGCAGGCTGTCACTCAGAACTGAGAATCACATCAGGGCTTCCTGGATTTCTGTGTGGGAATCAGGTCCATCGGTCCCAAGCTGCCACCATCAGCTGTATAAGACACGGCCTTCTCCTTCAGCACCAGCCCAGCCATGACCCTCCCACAGCCTCACCCAACACTCTGGCACCTTTCCCCTTAGCCTTCTGAACAGGCAACAGGGAACCTACCCCTGAACCTCCAAAGTGTGGTCACTAAAACAGACGACATCTTCATGGAATTCTTCCTTGAGCAAATACTGATTTGCTTATGTGTAGCAGGCCTCCCAGTACTCCTCTATGCCTTGTAAGGGGCTGGACAGACAGCTCAACAGTTAAGAGCGCTGGCTGCTCTTCTAAAGGACGTGGGTTCAATTCCCAGCACCCCCACATGGCTGTTCATGACTATCTGTAACTTTAGTCCCATGGGCTCTGACACCCTCTTGTGGCGCCATCAGGCACACATGTAGTACATAGACATACATGCAGGCAAAACATTCACACATATAAGATAAAAAAATCTAAAAATAAATTTTAAATGCATGAGTTGTTAGCTTACAAGAAAAACAAATCAAAACAAACAAACAAACAAAAACCGGATACTCCTCTCCTCATTCAGCCCCTCCCTACATGCCTCTTTTCTCCCTGACCCTCAAAGCTAACAGTTAACACTGTGCTTGGGTCCTGTCCCAGGCCAGCGCCCTCCCCTGAAGCTTGCAACCATGAGTGACTCACAAGAGATGCTGAGGCCAAAAAAGGATGTAGAGTATCCACAGTGGCCTAGAACCTTCAGGTCAAGTCCCTTACTCCATTGGGAACCAAACAGGGCAGCACAGACATCTCAGGATGTTTTCTCAGGTCAGGACCCAGTGTCCTGAAGGACATGGATACCCCACAGAGGGCAAAGAGGGGGCTGGAGACCACTACCATGCCAGCAATCCTCTTCCCAAAATAAGTGCCAGTCAACCCTTCTTCACCAGTGTTCACCCCTGCATCTGAAACCATCCCTTCTAAATGTGTGTGTCCGCAGCGGGAAGCCTGAGCATTCCAGTCCCACTGATGCTGCTCTGTGACTCTTCTGAGACTCTTTAGAGAGTTCCAACAGAAATGATCTGCCCAGCAATCTCCACTTCGTCTCCATCCCAGTCCCTGGTCCAAACTTCCCCAAGCTCTGGAAGATACTCAGAAAACCCTCCAGCCCAGACAGCCTCAGCTGCTGAGAACTGATAAGGAAACTTGAACACACAGTCCAGTCACCAATCTCAACCGCTCTGCCCAAGGAATCAGGGCTGTCCAAACAATAGGCAGGAATCCCATGGCCTTTGCAAGCCTAAGGCTACACAAGGGTCCAAGCCCTCCACAGGAGCTGAAGGATGCCTGCATTCACGGGCAGTTCACAGGGATGAAAGCTGCCTCTAGCTGGCTGTATGGCCTGGGCACAGCTTCCCTGCAGCAGGACCCTGAGGAGAAGCAGTAGCCACAAGCAGTGGGCTGCTATGGACCAGTCTTGCCACCCTGTACAAGTCCTCTAGTTCACTCCCACTTGGGGGATGCTGAGGCTACACTCACCTCCAGGCAGCATCCAGAAAACACAGGACATTCTGCAATAATAACTAAGTCTGCCTTTGTCCATCTCTGGTTCATAAACTGGTGTCAGTGGGGCTTGCAGAAATGGCTCAGTGGCTAAGAGCACTAGCTGTTCTTCCAAAGGACCCGGGTTCTATTCCCAGACCCCACATGGAGGCTCACAACCATCTGTAACTCCAGTTCCAGAGTATTTGATGCCTTCTTCTGGCTTCCTTGGGTACCAGGCACACAGTTGGCGCACAGACATACATGCAGGCAAAATACCCATACACATAAAGTAAACCCCCATACACATACATACACACACACACACACACACACACACACACACACACACACACACACAAAGCACAGTTCCTGAGGAACACCTAAGGTTAATATCTGGCCTCCATATACAGGTACATACACTTGCATTCATGTATGCCCAAAACAAAAGGGGTGTGTATGTGTAATCAATCCTACTAATATCTCAGGAGGAAGCTGCTGGGGGAGACCTTGTTTTTCCCAGGTGAAGGGAACACAAACAGAAAGACACCAAATAGCCACACTGACTCGTGCAAGCTCAGTCATAATCAGGAAAAATATCTTTGTCCCTTTCATCCTGGTACAGTTTTGAAATGCCAGCCTTTAGAAACAAAGACTCAGAGTCTTCACCCTGGCAAGAACAGCCGAGGCAGGGAATCTTCAACAGTTTCCCCTTCAGTGGGGTGGCTTTCCACTAGGCCAGGCCAGGCATCCCTCACTGGGAAGCTGTGTTATGTTGACGGGACACACAGCTGTGAGGGCCACTAACGTAGGTGTGAAGGATGCTGGGTGCCAGTCACAGCTGGGCTCAAGGATGGGCCCTGGAAACTTGGCAGGATTCCAGAGCTGCCCTGGGACAAGCCACTGGGCCAGAACCAGCCTGGGAGGCCTAGACTTTCTGAGGAGAAGCCTCCTTGACAAACAGGAGTCCCACTGGAGTCCCAGGCATAAGCGCTCCACAGGCTGGCTGTGCACTAGTCACCCAAATCCTGATGAAATAGCGATTGGAAACACCAACCAAGCCTGGCATCCTGTAGAGCCTCTGATTTCAGGTATTTTGGAGGTGGAGGCAGGAGGATCAGGAATTCAAAGTTACAAGGTGAGTGTGCTGGCTAGTTTTAAGTCAACTTGACACTAGCTGAAGTCATCTCAGAGGAGGGGACCTCAATTCAGAAAATACCTATAAAAGATTAGACTGTAGGCAAGCTTGCCGGCCATTGTCTTAGTGATTGACAGGGGAGAGCCTACAGCCCATTGGGGGCTGGTGGTCCTGGGTTCTGTAAGAAGGCAGGCTGAGCAAGCCATGGAGAGCAAGCCTGTAAGCAGTACTCCTCCATGGGCTCTGCAGCAGCTCCTGCCTCCAGGCTCCTGCCCTGCTTGAGTTCCTGTCCTGACTTCCTTCAGTGACAGCAGTGTTGTAGAAATGCATAAGCCTAATCAACCCTTTCCTCCCCAGCTTGCTTTTAATTATCTTGTTTCATTACAGCAACAAGAACCCCAACTAAGACAGTGACTTTGAAACCTGAGGGTGACATGAAACCCTGCCTCAAACCAAAATCAAAGCCAAGCGGTGGTTGTGCATGCCTTTAACTCTAGCACCCAGACTCTGAATTTGAGGCCAGCCTGGTCTACAGAGTGAGTTCCAGGACAGCCAGGGCTACACAGAGAAACCCTGTCTTGAAAGAGAGAGAGAGAGAGAGAGAGAGAGAGAGAGAGAGAGAGAGAGAGAGAGAGAGAGAGAAAGAAAGACACACACACACACACACACACACACACACACAAACAAATCAAACAAAAAGCCAATTCCAAGGTTCTCCTCTGGGGAATCTTTGGAGCCAGGCCAAAGAACCTGCACTCCTAAGAACCCCAGACAGTCTTTTCTTTGGGAAACAATGCATATCTTACTTGAGCTAACAGCTCTCCTCCTAAGCGGGGCCTGTCCGTGAACGCTGGCTGTGTGGAGAGGAATGCGGACCAGTTTGCAGCCAATTCCCCATCTTCACACCAGCTCCCAGGTACCTGTCAATCCAATGTTCCTCCCTTCGGGGCCATGAACTAGCTACCTTACACTGTTTTCACCTAAAACTGATAGTGGAGGAATGAAGCAGTTTCAAGACTAACACTGTCTTTCTGGAGGGCTTGAGCCGGGCCACCCAGCATTTGCTGATCGTGGTGGAAAAGCTGGAGATAAAGAGCCATACCTTGTGCAGAAAGCTTAGCATGCCTCAAGCCTGCATGCGCTACTGCAGAGGCCAACAGCAGGTCTGAGGGGGCTCCACAGAGCATCGTGGGGAGCACCCAGGACAAGGCTGCTCAGGATTCGAATAGAATTGAATCAATGGGTGAATACCCGGGACACATTGTAAATTCTGCGCATGATAATTCCGTGTTTCCTTTCAAATATGCAAGATAGACTCGACCCCACTTCTCAGAAATTGGAATCAATCTTCCTCTTTCTTCTGGCCATAACTGACACGAGGCCAAAAAGAGCTGAGGGAGGGGGGTTGGGGGGGGGGAGTTCAAATCTCAAGGGTGCTCCTCAGCCCTGGACAAGTCCCTAACGTAGTGACATCGGTTCGTGTCTGGGTTAGGGTCACAGTGTGAAAACAGCCCACAGCAGCGTGGATCCTCAACAACCTCTACTGTTACAAGGGCCCCCAAGTGGAAATGTCGGCCAAGGGTCACCGGGTCAAGGAGTGCCGCAGGAAGTGTTCTTTAAGGTATGGGCGAGACTTTTTGTTTGCAAAAAATTTTGTCATGATAAAGATTGCATGGGACTAGTCGACAAAATCATCTTGCATTAGGGTGCGCGCCCCTTAGTCACCCGCACCCAAGCACCCTCGGACTCTCACGGCGCCCCACCACGAGCTCAAGGGTTGGGTGAGCCCCCGGATGCGAAGGAGCTAGAGCTCTACTCTTCCAGAAGGGGACTGCAGGCCCCGGAAGAGTGAGGTCCGGGGTGCGGGGCAGGTGAGCATGGCGAGGCTGAAAGGGTCGCGAGCACGCGCGCTCGTCTACCTTGCAGGAGCGCGCAGCACTGGCCGTCCGCGGTGCTCCAGAGGCGGGCCGTGCCGTCCTCGCTGCCCGTCAGCAGGCGCTGCCCGTCGGGGCTCAGACTCAGCCAGTTGATGCCCCCGCGGTGGTCCGCACAGACCCTCAACGCCGACCCGCTGCTCCCCATCGCCAGGCGGGGGTAAAGAGGCGCTGTGGCCGGCTAGAGAGCGGTGCTCCAGCGTCCGCACGTGGTCCTGGCGGGGCCCGGACGGACAGCGGCCATCGCAGGGGGGACCTGGTGCCCCGCTCCTGCAAAGGCTCGCGGTGCGGCGGGGAACAACAGGGACTCTGAGTCTCCACCGGTATCCCCCGCTCGCGCGGCTCCGACACAGAGCTCCAGGTGAGACCTCCCCTCCTCGGAACCGTCTCGGGGCGCAGGGGGGCCGCCTCTGCCTCGGGGTGCGCCCACCCGGTCTGAAGCGGGCAGAAGAACCCGAGAAGCGGAGCGCGGAACAATACAGTCCAGCCTGGCTCCTCCTCAGAGACCACCCCCCAACCTGTCCCCTCCCACTTCTTCGGCCGCGCGCCAACCCCCACCCCAAGACGCCCTGGTCGTCCTTTGGGAACAGAACTGAGATGCTACTGTGGTCCCGGCTTGGGGACCGCTTCCACGTGTTCCACGTGAGACCCTCCTAGCAGTCTAGGCTGGGTTCTGTCCCCTGCTATTCCAGCTGTCCCTGTCCCCAGAGCTCAGGGCGAGGAAGAAGTGGACATAAGAGTCTGGAGTCTTGGGGGAACCCCCGATGATGGGAGCTGGGGAGCCCCGAGTCCACCCTCCCTGGGAAAACACGAGCACACACCGAATTCTACCAGGGCCGGGCAGGGGAGGGCTGGATCCCGGGCCTTGGGGTGGGGGGTAGGGGCAAGCCCAGATGGGAGAGGTCAGGTTTGTCCCTCCCACACCCATCACCACCCCACCCCCTACGCCCTCAGCAGGGCGCGCGCCTCTGAGGTCCCACTGAGGTCTGGCGGAATTCTACACCCGGCCCGCAGCCCTCCCGGAGCTCAGTCGGCTGGTTCCTATTAGAGCAGTTCCGGGTGTCGACTTTGCTGGGGGGCGGGGAGGGTGACCCCCCTACACACACTCGGATCCTCCAGGTCCTAAAGGTAGCAGGGTTTCTCAAACCCTCCAGGGCTCTTTTTGTAGTCCAAGCAGAGAGGAAAGAAAGCGATGGTTTCGGGGAGCCGGCCCCCTGGGTAATGTGATGACCTGCCCTGCCCACTCTGGCTGACCCTGTTCAGTTCCAAGAAAACCCCAGAAACGGGTTCCATGGAATAGCCGGCTTTATTCCCCGAGTGGCGCAATCAAATAAACGTGTTTTTCCTCCCAGCAGAGGGTATTAAGGAGTGTTTTGATGGGCTCTTGCGTGTGGAGGAAAGAGGCTGCCGACGATCATAGAAAGGGTAAAGGACTCAGGATCCAAAATGCCTCTAAGGGCCCATCCTGAGTTCATCTAGTACCTTGACCTTTACAGGGCCTTTGCCTCATCCGGTTGTGAAGACAGGTGGGTCAGGGGACATTGTAAAGGAGTTGGAGAACAGCCAGGCATAGGTGGTGTGAACATATTCACAGCCTCAAAGAGCTTGCCCAGCAGGGGATCGGGCAATAGCCACCTTGGGGTGGGGGTGGGGGGGCAACACTTCCAAGGTGGGTCACATGATATGAGCAAAATGGGACTCCTCTACTTCTGGTTTGTCTACTAGTCCCCAGGAAAACATCTGTTTGCTTCCTCAACCCCAAACCTGCAGAGGAACCAAAGCTGTCAGTTCATTTCTCGGGTGGGTTTTGTACCCCGTGGCTGTGCTTGTGTAGTTACTGTGTTGGCTAGGGACGTGTCTCTGCCCTTTTCCTTTACAGGCTAGCTGGAAAATCCAGCAGGATTTTCCTGGAGACCAGAAAGTTAGAAAGCAGCATCCAGGTCCTTTGGGCCTGGAGTCTTCTCCACCTAGAAACAACAAAGCTTGAGCTCCAGAAGCCAGGTAGGGCAGCGGCACAGCTGATATCAGCAAAAACTGGTGTGAGTGTGGTCCCAGGCCGCCAAGCCCCCTGCAGGAGCCGTGTGCTCTGAGAGCCAATAGTTTGCAGAATGCAAAGCACCATAAGAAGAGGAATGGGGCTCGGGGGGGGGGGGGGGACAGTCACATCCAAGAGGCAGGAGGAAAAGGCAGACTGTTCAGAAGAACCTCAGCATCAATGGACGTGACCATCTGGTGCCAGGGAGGGCCCATCCCCAAGGCCACACAGATAGTCTCAATGTCACCTGTTAGAAAGACTGACCCTCTGGGACTCTATGAGAAACACCTAGAATGGTAATAATCTCAAAACAGGGGGTAACAGAGGGAACCACCTTTTGGGGTCCTGTCATGAGCGCACACTGTCAGAAACATAAATGACACATTTATGTCTTCCCACGTCAGAATTTGTTGAATCACAATAAATTCACACGGTTGCAATTTCAGGGGAGCAGTTTGTCAAGTTATCCCTCCCACCACACTCTCCTTGATTGTGTTGAACGAGGTAAACATAGGCTTTTATTCCAGGCTTACTTATTAATATTAACTTTCAGATGATATCATACACGTAGTAAATGTGTGTGTGCATATGCATAGGTTACAGAAGGGACACAAAAGGGTTAAAAAGCAAGGAGTTCTGAAGAGGCCTGAGATGCCAAAGCCGGGGAACTGATAGCCATATTGACTGTGTGGGGTGAGATATCAAACCAGCTGGTGGTCTCCGGAGGGGACCTGCGGCTGCGATTGCAGTGTCCAGCTGCAAAGCCAGAGCTGAGCTGTGGAGCTGAGTCCAGCTGTGGATGGGACAGGGCAGGACTGGGCACGGAGTCACTGGTGGGGAGGACCGCAGATCAAGAAGGATGAACAGCAAGACAGAGAAACCAGAACAGGCTGTGTCAACAGTGGGCCGGGAGCAGCAGGGAGTCCTCTGCCGGTCTGCCCTTAGATGCACATATCAGGCGGCCAGATGACAGGTCAGTAAGGGACTGTTGCCATGCCCCAGTGAGAGAGTTACACCTTTTTCTTGTGTGTCCAATAAATTCTAGGGCCTGGTTTTCCTGACATGGTTTTCATATGCTCGTGTACCCAACGGTACTACTTTTTTTTTTTTTTCTCAAGACAGGGTTTCTCTGTGTAGCTTTGCGCCTTTCCTGGAACTCTGTAGCCCAGGCTGGCCTTGAACTCACAGAGATCCGCCTGGCTCTGCCTCCCGAGTGCTGGGATTAAAGGCATGCGCCACCACTGCCCGGCCCAACAGTACCACTTTTCCCCAATAGATTCATACTATGGCCCCTTTCGATTCCCATAGTGTCATTTTTCAGTGTGTATTTCATGAGTTGTGCCAGACAATACACAATCCATCTCCATCCTCAAAATGGAGCCCAAAATGCTTGTAAAGTGGAATCTTTCCGGGCAAGGCAAGACTAAAAAGCCATTGTTTTACATAATATGGATTAATTTAGGGCAGGGCCCAGCTCAATCTTAGCAGTACCCACAGGGTATTGTCACCTATAGCCTTGTGACACCCGCTCTTACTCTTGTGGTGCCAGATGCCTTGCTGGAGATGAAAGGGACCGGTCATCACCATCTTTAGTTGAGTACTGACTGTGTTCCAGGTACTATGCTAAATACTAGTGTTTTCAAGAAGATGAAAGCTTTTCCTGTCTGTGCGTTATTCCCAGGAGGAGAGCTCAGGGCCTCCAGAAGGAGACTGGAAGCCCCTGTCTGATTCCCACCAGGCTGAAAGTGCACAAGCCAAGAGGTGGTTTAGGGATGGGGCTCAGGGCGGCACAGAGGTTGGCTGGAGAAAGGCGGGCTCGATCTAGATGGTGTATGGAAGCATGGAAAGCTTTGCTTAGGGTTAAACAGTGCTGAGAAGGGACTAGTAGAGAGAGAAGCTGAATGTGCAGAAGAGAACAGAGAACCCTGAAAAGGAGGAGGCAGACAGAGCAAAAGGCGAGGTTGGCCTTGGGTAAGAACACCCGGGGTGTGCGTGAGAGAGGCGGGGAGGTCTTCTACTGGGGTCGCAGTTCCTGGGGCTCAAGTGAAGCACTAATTGCAGGCACACATGGCTTCGTTATGCTGTTCTTTACCATCTGTATTTGAAATGTAAACATTTTGGTTTGGTTTGGTTTTTGTTTTTTCGAGACAGGGTTTCTCTGTGTAGCCCTGGCTGTCATGGAACTCGCTCTGTTGACCAGGCTGGCCTCGAACTCACAGAGATCTGCCTGTTAAAGGCATGCACCACCACCACCCAACTGAAATATAAACATTTAAAAACTATGTGCAGTCAGCTTTCTGTGACTATTACAAAAGACCCGAGGCCAGTTTATGAAGAAGGGTTTATCTTGGCTCCCAGTGGTGGAGGCTCTGCATTCTGACCTGCTGATCCGGTTGCTGTGGGCCTGTGGTGGGGAGACAGCACATCATGGTGGAAGCATGTGCAGAAACTGAATCCGTCACTTCACTACGAGCCAGAGAGCACAAAGGAAGAGGAAAAGCTTAGGACCCAAACCCCATCCAGGGTGCCACTCGATGGACTAAAGACATTCTGCCTGACCTACATCCAGGAGTATATCTATCACCTTGGGGGCCAACCCTTAACACACAGGTCTAGGAGGAATATTCAGAATTCAAACTTCTGTCCATAAAAAGGCAATTTCAAGACACATAGCTGTAATCTTAGCCCTCAGTAGGCTGAGGAAGGAGGATTGTGATTTCTAGGCAATCTTGGGCGACTCAGTGAGACCATTCCTCAAAAGCAAATTAATTTAAAGATATGGGGAGAAACTGCTGAGAAAATAAAAATGACCTTTAGAATGGAAGAATATCAAAGAACTGATCAAAGTTTGAATGCAGAATACACTAGGAATTCCTTCGTCAACACAGCTTTAAGTACGAAAGGGATGGTGGGCCTGGAGTTGGCTAAGAATGCTTGCTGCTCACACAGAAAGACCAGAGTATATTTCCCAGCACCTGTGTGTTCGAACAGCAGGATAAGTGGGACCTGCTGGCTTCCAGCCTAACTGGAAAACACATGAGCGCTAAGTTCAGGAAGAGACCTTGCATCAAAGCAATAAGGTGGAGAGTGATGGGGGCAGGGTGAACCCTGAATGTTTTTCTTTATGGTTTTGAGGATCAAACCCAAGACTTCACACATGCTAGGCAAGTGTTCATCCTCTGAGCTGTACCTTTATCCCAAAGATGTTTATGGAGAAAGGTCAATCACAAAAGACACATGGTACATGATTGTGTTTATATGACAGCTATGGCAGAGGATCTGTGCAAAAAGAATTGGTCACCTAGAGCTGGAGGGAGTTTGAGAAAGTGGGGAGTTGTTCTAGGTTTCTTTAATCCTAGCTCTCAAGAGGCAGAGGAAGGTGGGTCTCTGAGTTCGAGGCCAGCCTGGTCTACCAAGCAAGTTCCAGGACAGCCAGTATTACATAGAGAAACCTTGTCTTTAAAAACAGAAGGAAGAAAGAAAGAGAGAGAGAGAGAGAGAGAGAGAGAGAGAGAGAGAGAGAGAGAAGGGAAGGAGGGAGGAAGGGAGGGAAGGAAGGAAAGAGTGAAGGAAAAGAAAATGCCCCACAGACTTTTCCACAGGTATGGAGGTGTGGAGGTGTGGGATAATCTTTTTGTACACTGTGAAGATGTGTCTCTGCCAAGGCGCCTTTTGATTGGTTTAATAAAGAGCTGAATGTCCAATAGCTAGGCGCAAGAGGATTGGCAGGACTTCCGGGGAGAGAAAGGAACTCAGGAGAAGAATCAGAGAGAGGCAAGGATTCGCTATCAAGTCTCAGAGGAAGTCGGACATACAGTATGAAAGAGAGGTAACAAGCCAGAATGTAGTGGCATAATGTAGATTAATATAAGTGGGTTAATTTAAGTTTTAAGAGCTAGTTGGGGCTGGGCGGTGGTGGCACACGCCTTTAATCCCAGCACTCGGGAGGCAGAGCCAGGCGGATCTCTGTGAGTTCGAGGCCAGCCTGGGCTACCAAGTGAGTTCCAGGAAAGGCGCAAAGCTACACGGAGAAACCTTGTCTCAAAAAAAAATAAAAAAATAAAAAATAAAAAAATTAAAAAATAAAATAGAAGAGCAAGCATCATGCTTCCAAAAAAAAAAAAAAAAAAAAAGAGCTAGTTGGGAACAAGCCTAAGCTAAGGCCAAGCTTTCATAATTAATAAAAAAAATCTCCATGTCATTATTCAGAAGCTGGTGGTCCAAAGAAAGTCCAACTACATGGAGGCATTTCTCAGTTCAGGTTCCTCTTCCCAGATGAGTCTGGTTTCTGTCATGTTGGACAAAAAAACAAAACTAACTAACCAGGACAAGAGTGAAGAGTGATGGATAAAACATACAGGATTTTCCTTGGGGGTGATAAAATGTTCTAAATTGGCCATGTTGATGTTGCATACAGCTGTGAATATACTACACACATGCTACAACATCTCGATAAAGTTGTTTTTCAGACACATAAGATGCCACTTTGCCTCCACCAGGATGGCCATAGTTTAAAAACGGAGAATCCTAAGTGTTGTCAAGAACATGGAAGACTGGAGCATTTGTGCTGGTAAGAACATGGTGCAGCCACTTTGGAAAACTGTCTTGTTCTCTCACTAAGGCCAAGGACCTGGACTCTGCTCCTAGGAGTTACCACAGAGAACTGAACACGTGTATCGTATCCAAACACAAGTGCGGATGTGAATGTTCCCAATGGCAGAGGGTAGAAACAACTGAGATGCACATCAGCAGGTGGACAGGGAGTCAGACACCATAGCCACACAGGGAGGTTTTACTCAGCTAGGGAAGAAATGAAGGAGCTGGCCCACCTTAGGGATGAGCTCAGACAGCATCCTGCTGTGTGTTGGAAGCCAGAGTCAAAAGGACAAGTATTACCTCATCCAGAGGCAATATCCAAGTGCAGACAGACAGACAGATAGTAGGTTAGTAGTTGCTAGGAGCTTGAGGGAGGGCCTGATGCTTGGCTGTGTAATGTATGGTGGGTATCCCATTAGGGTGAGTTCTGTACAAACAGTGGGGAAGGCTGGGTTACATGGTGAGCTAGGCTTCATACCACTGAATAAGCACATGGTAAAATGGTTCCGATGGTCAGTTTACTTATGTGTATTTTATTTTAGCCCAGGCTAGCCTCAAACTCACTCAGATGACCTTGAACTCCTGATTCTTGTGCCATTACCTCCCAAGTACAGGCTTACAAGTGCACCTTCACACCCTGCTTATGTGGTGCTGGGGTAGAACCTGGGCTCTCTAAATACTAAGCAGCACTCTACCAATTGAATTACATCTCTGGCCCAGCTGTGTGTGTTTTAATGTGTACACACACCAATTTCTTCAAAGATATTTAATGAACCTGCTATATTATTACTACTACTGAATGATCATCAGACTATTAAAATGAGTGTTTGGAGGGGCTGGGAAAACGGCTTAGTTATGACATACTTGATGTGCACCCGGAGGTAGAGACAGGAGGAACCCTGGGGTTTGCTGGCCAGCCAGTGTGGCCAGATCAGTGAGCTCCAGGTTCAGTGAGAGACCCTGTCTCAAAAAATAAAGAGTGATTGAGGAAAATGCCCAGTGTGAGCCTCCGCCCCCCCCACATCATGTGCACATGTGCACAGTCACCTGCATAAACCTGTGCACACACATGTGTTGGGGTCCCTGCAAGTGTCACAGGTGGCAGGGAAACACTCATGTGAGGTAAAGAATGAAACTCAGTCAGCACCAATTTTGCGGGTGCTGGGTCAAAAATTTCCATAGTCTTCCCAAGCAGTTTCTTCTTTTCTTTCTTTCTTTCTCTCTTTCTTTCAATATTTTTTTAAAGATTTATTTATTTATTATGAGGACACCAGATCTCATTACAGACAGTTGTGAGCCACCATGTGGTTGCTGGGAATTGAACTCAGAACCTCTGGAAGAGCAGTCAGTGCTCTTAACCTCTGAGCCACCTCTCCTGCTCCGCAGTTTATTTTTCTTAGACGTTTAAACACAGTAAAACTTTGGAGAAGGGTTTCCACGTGACAATATTATAATAAAGCTTCACGGATAGCTACATCCTGTCCTTCCAAAGTACATCTCAAGGCACCTGTGACCTTCACCATAAGGATGAATCCTGTTGACTGATAACAGTGCCTCCCTAGGGCAACGGCCTAGGGAGGAAGACTTTGTAATAGCCTAAGGATGGAGTCTACTGATGGAGGATGCAAAGTACTTAGGGCTACTTTCATAAGGATGGGTTCTATTCACTGAAAACAAAGCTCAGGATGTGGGGCCTAAAAAATGCTCAGGATTTTGAGGGAGTCAGGTGAAGGCTGGCTGCATAGAATAAAAGCAAAGGATTCCAGGTTATTAGACAACATCCACTCCAGCATTCTGGGTGAAAAGGCACCATTTCTTTTCCTTGAAAAGAAAAAAGAAAAAAGAAAAAAGAAAGCCAGGTAGTGGCACAAGCCTCTAATCCCAGTACTCAGGAGACAGAGGCAGGCAGATCTCTCTGAGTTTGAGGGTAGCTTGGTCTACAGAGCGAGTTCCAGGACAGCCAGGGCTACACAGAGAAACCCTGTCTCAAAACAACAACAACAAGTCCAGTCTCCTTCCTATGGTCACTGGTGGCCACTGATGGCCTCTGGGCAGGAGACCATATGGGCACAGGGTTGGAGGTCTAGTCTGCACATGTGCAGGACTTTCTGTGGTCACCCCACATCCGGCCCTGGAATGTCAGCCCTTTCTGGGTCTCTGACCAGGGCTGTGTTCTGTGGAAAGCAAGCCAACTGGCAAACCTCCCACCACCCACCCCAGATTCCCCCTTTATCTTCTGCAGCCTCTTCCCAGGAACTTCCGAGAATGCAGAGCTGACTCCGCAGAGGGCTGCAAAGCTTCCAGCACTCAAGCTCTGCTCCCATTTCCGGCCAGGGATTGACAAGGACCTGTTTGCCCTCCTGCCTCCCACCCAAAGCAACCAAAACCAGACGCATAAAATACACAGAGCTGTTGTTTTCAAGACATAAGACATCAGGCAGTGGAGGATAGTAATCCCGAGGGATGGGGAAAATGAGGTCCAGGCTACCACTGGGCTGGCTCTCTGCCTTGAGAGACTTCCAGACCACAGAGCAGGAAGGGGGACCCTGCAGAGCCCAGCGGACTTCCCGAGTGGGGGAAACAGCAGAGTATTTGGGGGCAGCGAGGTGGCTGCTGTTGGTAGGACAGAGCAGTGAAGAGAGAACCCCCAAATGCGTGTTTCAGGCCCCGAGGATCCCTCTCCAGCAGTTATTATTAATTGCATTCCATATGTTTAAAAAGTTATGCAGGGCCGGGCGGTGGTGGCGCACACCTTTAATCCCAGCACTCGGGAGGCAGAGCCAGGTGGATCTCTGTGAGTTCGAGGCCAGCCTGGGCTACCAAGTGAGTTCCAGGAAAGGCGCAAAGCTACACAGAGAAACCCTGTCTCGAAAAACCAAAAAAAAAAAAAAAAAAAAAAAAGTTATGCAGGGCCAAGATACAGCTCATTGGCCGAGGACTTGCCCAGAATATTCCAGGCTCCAGGTTCAAACCCGAGACCACCATCTTAAAAACACTGAAAATATCATAGTCCTCAGTAGAGCTAGAGATGGCCCACGCCATTAATCCCAGCACCTGGGAGGCAGAGGCAGGCAGATCTCTGTGAGTTCGAGGCCAGCCTGGTCTACAGAGAAAGTTCCAGGACAGTCAGGGCTACACAGAGAAACCCCGTCTCCAAAACAAAACAAAGCTGTCTGAATTTAAAGCAACCCTGGACCGGACTGACACCTGATTAGACATAATAGAAGAATGTGAACACAAAGACAGTGTGCAGAGCAGACTTCAGGAACTGAGACATGGAAGAAAAAATACTTGAAAAAACAAAAAAGTCATTAAAAATACAGTAAATGGAAAGCAAACCAGTGACCTAGAACAACTTTGACCCGTGTGAACTGTGTTGTTATCAGAATTAGAAAAGAGGACAGAGGCGGGAAAAACTGTTAGAGGAATCGACGGTGGCAAAGTCACCACACTGGATGATGAAAATCCCGAGATCCAAAGAGCTCATTGAGCCTCAAGCACAAGAAGCAAGGAAAATGGGCCCCAATACAGCTTCACAGGTAAGGGACCGGCCCCCGAGACTGACGCAGGAATTCAGCCCCTGGGACTCACACGATGGAAGGGGATAACTGACGGATGTCCACTCACACAGACACACACACATAAACAGAGATAAGAAAAATAAGACTTTGTGTGGCTGCAGAGATGGATCAGCTAGAAGAGCACTCACTGCTCTTGCAGAGGACCTGGGTTCGAGCCCCAGCACCCATGTGGTGGCTCACAACCATCCATAACTCTACTTCCAAAGGATCTGATGTATGTCCTCTTGATGACCTCTTATGACACCGGGTGTGCATATAGCACACATAAATACATGCAAGTAACACACACACACACATAAAATAAATGAATACATAAATGCATAAATAATATTAGGCTTGCAAGATGGTTCATCAGGTAAAGACACTTGCCACCAAGCCTGAAGACCTGAGTCCAATCGCTGGATTTACATGGCGGAAGGAGAGAAAGAACCACTCCCACGAGTTGTCCCCTGACCTTTACACACACATTATGGCATGCACATACCCACCTCCAAAATGAGTTAAAAAAAAAGTGGGTTTTTTGTTTGGTTGGTTATTTTGGTTTGGTCTGGTTTTCCAAGAGACAGGGTTTCCCTGTGTAGCCCTGGCTGCCCTGGAACTTGCTCTGTAGACCAGGCTGGCCTCGAACTCAGAGATCCTCCTACCTCTGTCTGCCAAGTGCTGGAATTTAAGGCTTGTGCCACTGCTGCATGCCCAAAATAAGATGTTTTAAATTTTAAATAAAATCTTTTAAAATGTTTTTACACGACATGCCGCAGACCAGGTTTGCGAGGCGTGGTGGTTTGGGAGAAAATGGCCTCCAAAGGAAGTGGCACTACTAGGAGGTGTGTCACTGTGGGTGGGATTTGAGGTCTCTTTTTCTCAAGCTTCCCTCAGTGTGGCAGTCAGTTGACTTCCTGTTGCCTGCAAGATGTCGGACTCTCAGCTCCAGCGCCATGTCTGCCTGCACGCTGCCATGCTCCCCGTCATGATGACAATGGACTGAACCTCTGAAACTGTAAGGGAGCCACCCCAATGAAATGTTTCCTTTATAAGAGTTGCCATGGTCATGGTGTCTCTTCACAGCAATGAAAACCCTAACGAAAACAAGTGCACACCTGCAGTCCTGATGCTGGAGAGGCCGAGGCAGGGGGATCTCGTGAGTTTGGCAGCCTGATCTACAGAGTGAGTTCTAGGCCTGCTGGGGCTACATACTGAGATCCCGTCTCAAAAAGGAAAGGAAAAAACAAACAACAAAGACTCCGAAGGAACAACTTAAAAGTCAGTAGTTCACTAGCTGAACTGTGGTGATGGTTTCCTGGGTGTGTGCATCTGCCAAAATAGATTCAAATTCCATCCCAGGCAAAGCTATCACACCCTCTTCATACAACCCTCATTACACACAGTAGGGCTTCTGGTTAGAAGGAATATGTGTGAGAGTGTGCGCCAGCGTGCACATGGGAAGCTGTTAGCGTGCGAGGGTTCATGTGTGTTCATGCAAAGTGAGAATGTGCTTGTATGCCTGACTGCTGCTAGTGCTCCTGTGAGAGTGTGAGTAAACGCGTGTGTGCACATGTGCATGTTTGTGGCCTTGTGCATTCTTCTTGAGAGTGTGAAAGCATGTTTGTGTGTCTGAGTATCAGTGTTGTTCATGTGAGTGTGAGCACATGTGTGTAAAGTCCTTTGTGTCTGAGTGGGAGGGACCGGGAGGGAGCCCTGCCAACTGCATCTGCTTCCACTCATTCCAGAAGCTCCCACTGCCCACAGAACAAAGCTGTGGCTTGCTCCCCGTGGGGGTTCTGAGCAGAGCTTCGCACTGCTGGGCTGCTCAGCCCACACAGGCATGTTCCCCCTGTGCTCAGTGTCCTCTCTGCTGGGAGCAAGGCCGCAGAGTCACACCCCGCCTGCCTTTTGCGGCTCAAGGCATCACAGGACTTTTGAGAGCTGAGCACAAGCAGGAACAGGACAGGGCCTTTAGAAGGCCACCACCGAGGGCAAACAAGGAGAGTGTCATAGAGGATGGGGGAAGGAGACCATCAAAGCCCAACATGGGTGCTGGGACCCAGACTCGAGGCTTCTGCAAAACACCCTGTGCTCTTACCTGCTGAGCCATCTCTCCAGCTCTGTTAACATCCATCTTTGACAGAAAGTTTTAAGGACTCTATGATCTGCAGCAGGTTTTTTGTTGTGTTTTGAATTTTGTGTGCACACATGTACGTGTATTTTATGTGCATGGCCATATGTGTACATGTGTGGGTGAGTGCCAGTGTACACATGCCACAGCCTCCAATGTTGATCCTCACCTTCTGTTTCATTCAGGGCTGCAGAAGCCGGACCCCACCCCGGGCTTTGGGAGCTCTCCCTTCCTCTGCCGCCTGTCTCGCTGGAGGAGCACTGGGGTCACATCTACAACGAGTCTAGATTTTTTTACACGTGTCCGGGGATCCAGACTCAGGTCCTCATGCTCGCACATTAAGCACTTTGCACACTGAACTACCTCCCCACCCCACTCGGAAGCAGTTTTATCGGACTGAATTCCACTGCAGTTATACACACATTGAAGGGCAGCTGGCCAAGCGGTGGAGCCCAGAAGCCGTACACACCAAGTTTGCTACACATCACGAGGTCCCCAGAGCACGAGGGCAGCTAGAGCTCCTCAGGAGAGTGAGTGTGGGTCGGGGCACCTTTGCTTCACCCTTCGATGTCCAGAGAGTTAGGCTCAAATATGTTCTAACGTGCCAATAGTTCCATGTAAGACTGGCTGGTCAGCAAGCTTTGGGGGTCCTCCTGTCTCCACCTCCCCAGTGCTGAGATGATAGACATGCATCATTATACCTGGCTGGAGACATAAAAGACTCCCAGGTTAAGAGCGTGGCTGCTCTTGCAGAGGACCTGAGTTCAGTTCCCAACACCCACCTTGGGTGGCTCACAACCATCTGTAACTCCAGCTCCAGTGGGATGGAGGGCTCTGGGATCTGTAGGCATCTGCATTCATGAGCACGCGCGCGCGCGCGCGCGCGCACGCGCGCACGCGCACACACACACACACACACACACACACACACATCAATCTTTTTTAAAAAGAATGAAACAAGAGTTTATTTTGCTCACAGTTTCAGGATACGGTCTATCAATACAGGGAAATGGTGGCTGCAGCATCTCCAGGCAAAGGGTCATACTGTATCCACAGCAGGGACTCGCTTTCTCCTTTTTATTTAGCCAGGACCCCGTGAAGGCGTACTTAGGGGCAATGTGTTGAGGCCTGAAGCTGTAGAAGGCTTCCATTAATAGACAGTGTCCATCCCTTTGTTGTTTAATTCATTTACTTTTTTATTAAAAAATTTCGCGGGCGGTGGTGGTACACGCCTTTAATCCCAGCACTCGGGAGACAGAGCCAGGTGGATCTTTGTGAGTTGGAGGCCAGCCTGGGCCTACCTAATCTTAAATGCTGTTTTTTATTGACAAGGACTGGCCCCCATGCCACCCAGGGTCTCTATCCCCACCCAGGGAGATTAGACACGGGGCTCATGGATTAGAACACTTAACTACAGCTGACTTAGTACCACCGACCACTGAAACTGACCCACACTTCAGCAAGGGGCTTCATACCCACAGGCTGGACCCAGGCTTGACTCCCTAGATCCACCCCCCCAAATCCAGCCAAAGGCTGCACGTCTGTCACCTGGCTCCAGTGACTCCCCCGTCACATACTGTGAAAAAAGCTGCACACTTGTAGGCTGCTGACCCTGTCCACCCTTTCCCCCCGCCACAGAGAGGTCACAAGGAGAAGGTTGCAGCTGATCTCCACAGGACTGTTTACATCACAGGCAGCGGAGCAGGTCCACAGGCAGCAGAGAAGCAAACCGCGTCTTTGTAAAAACACCCACTGTACAGACAGGCTTAGCAGGATGGAAAGTCACTCCTGTCTGTGTCTTTGCTGATACAAGGCCATGGAGCTGTTGGCTGAGCAGGGCTGGGGAAACTGGAGTTAGGCTCAGGTATCTCCACCTTGCTCTGCAGTGGCCTTAATGGGTCTCCCATTGAGGTTCCTCGGCAGCCAGGGCACCCTTCCCCACACTGAGATCAACAAAAAGGTGACAGATGGGATGAGGACTGTGTGAGGCATGCCTGGGGCAAGTGAGACCCAGTGTGTTGTCAAGGTCAGGAAGGGCCTTCAGTACCTCAATTACCTGCCAATGGCTCTGAGGCTCGGAGTACTTCAGCAGGATGAGTGAGGCTTTCGTTCTGTGCAAACTCCTTATAGCATCAAATCCACCACTGTGGCTGGGTGCACTGCTTGGCCTCAAACCCACCACGGCCACTGTGGCTGGGTGCACTGCTCGGCCTCAAACCCACCACGGCCACTGTGGCTGGGTGCACTGCTCAGCCTCAAACCCACCACGGCCACTGTGGCTGGGTGCACTGCTCGGTGGCAGTGAAGCTATTCACACTGCTGTGTGCACACTGCCACCACCTGACTCCAGAACTGTATCTTCTCCAGCTGTATCTGATGTGAATGTAGAATGCCCCCCAATAGGGTCATGTGTTTGCATGCTTGGTCTCCATCTGGTGGCGCAGTTTTGGGGAGATGTAGAACCTTTGGAACAGATTGTCCAGCTCTCAGATACAGGCCTCCGGAGCCAGCCTTGAAGACTATGTATCTCTGATCCTGCCTGGGGCTTCCAGCTTCCTTCCCCGTCAGCTGACACTGTAAAAAGCCGCCACAGTCTGGCCACTATGCTGGACCATACCCTCTGAGACCATGAACCCAATCACTCTACAAGTTGCTTCTGCAGGCATTTGGACACAGCAGTGAGAAGAGCAGTTAACACACCAGAGGGAACTCAGTGGTGGTTTATTATTTATTTGACAGTGATGGGGCTAGAATTCAGAGCCTCCCACATGGCGGGCAAGTGCTCTGCCACTAGCCACCCCCTCAGCCATGAAGCTGGGTTTTAAACACTGTCTTGTCTCACAGGTTTTGGTTGAAAACTCTGCTGCGGCTTCTAGAGGGAAGCAAGGACACTTAGGGCTTCAATCTGCTCTGCAGCTTTCCAGCCAAGCAGTGGCCAAGCAGGGCACAGCTGGAGATGGGCAGAGGGAGGCCAGGGAAGGGAGGGGACAGTCTATAGCATAGTCCTGGCGTGGGCTGAGGAGTAGGGAGAGACATACCACGGAGATGACTAGACATCAGCGTGGTCTTCAAAGGAAAGGTTTTTCCTGTGGTCTGACTAGACCTGATAAACAATGCCTGCAGATCCCTGATCAGGGAGGGGTCTGAGGGATGGTGACGTCTCAGGGCTGAGGACGCAGGAGGTGGCTCTAAAAAGCCCCAGTTTTCCAAACCACGAGTGGAGACAGAAATATGAGAAGCATGTTCGGCACTAAGGGCTCTCATCCTCGGTCCATCGACCCCCTGGACGGACTTCAGATAAACTGCACAGCTGCCCACAGGCTCTGTAGTGGGAAAAGCTTGTTTTTCTTCTTCCTGACCAAAAGCAGATTTGCTGACAGATTAGTGAGCAGGGGGCTGGGGTGACGGGGAGGTCACCCAGGAGTACAAAGCTGTGTGGAGCCTTGAATCACCCTAATGAGGTGCCTCTGTTCCTGAGAGCCAGGAGGGAGGCTAGTTCAGGAGGAGCCCCTGTGACTGGCTTAGGCAGGCAGGGCAGTAGCTTCCATTTGGCTCCCAGGAGGAAGCCCTTCCCCAACAGGGGTGGGCTATTATCCCACTGTGCACCTGTGGACACTGAGGCATGGAGCATATGTGAATGAGAGTTCGGGAGTCCTGCTGGAACCCAGCACTCCTCCCTGCCTCCCTCAAGTACATGGTCACCAACCCACAGGCCATAAAATGCATCATTTCACCTTGTCTGGGTACACAGCTCCATGGCAGTAGGTACATGCATTCTGCCATTTGCCTGCAGTACACCATGATCCTCTCCTTGGAGGTCGCTTGGCTTATTTAGTTGGGTGTGGTTTTTGTTTCTTAGACAGGGCCTCACTCCTGGTTGGCCTGGAACTTGCTATGTAGATCAAGCTGGCCTTGAACTAGCAGTGATCTACCTGCCTCTGTTTAGGATTATGGGCCTGAGTCATCATAGTTTGATTTTTGCATTTACATATGTAAGGTGCATATAACAGATAAGATTGCGTTTATTTCACAGAGTAAGGACAGGCCAGCAGAGGCTTTTGGCTATCTCCAAGTTCATGTCAAATATGCCAATATATGCAAATGTGTGGTTCAGTGTAGGGGCAAAGGGTCTGCATCTTGCCTACCATATAACCTTAAGTAAGTTACTTAATGTGTCTGAATCTAACCACCCTTATGTATCTGGCGGTCATAATAAGCACTGGTGTTATTGTATATATTAAGTAAAGCTGCATGAATCATATCTACCTCAGAGCCTGCTATAAAATCAGTGCTCAATAAATGCCCACAATAATGCTCTCGACAGTGAGCAAAGGACCGTGAGACCCTTAGCCAGGACCAGCTGGACTCTGCCCTCCTCCAGAGGCGTTGGTGGGGGTGGACAGTTGTGGCAGGAGAAGCTGGCTTGCAAGGGCAGGGCCCTGACCTCCTCCAGGAAGACCTTACTGGCAGATGTGCTTGCCCACGGAGACAAGCTGGCTGGAGCTCTCTCCTACAGAGAGGTCCACTGCTATGACAGAAGAAAACAAAACCACTCAGGCTCAACTCTAAACAAACTCCCCTCCCAAGGGGAAGCAGTGATACCGGAGAAGGAGAAGGTATTTGGCCTGTTGCTTGTTTTCGAGTGTTTCTTCGGGTCCTTGGCCTGAGCCTCATGGGGATGGAGGGTCTGCTTGGGGGGCTCTCAGTTCGCCCAGCTTTAGTGGCTTCTCAGTGGTGTGGAGTGGGAGTCAACAAGTCCTTCTGGGGACTCCTAAGGCAGAAGGTGACTCTGTGTTTGTTCTTCTGCCAAGCCCTGAGAGAGCTTAATGATGATCTACCTAGAAGAATCCTCTACTGTCCTGTTGTGACTTAGGGGTCCCCCAGTACATTTCTAGGGGTCACTCATCTTTGGCCCCTGCCCAGCTCCTGGTGACAGCATCGTCCTGGGTGAACTGACTGATCTTTAATGGCGTTCTCTTTTCCATTTCTGTCAGTGTAGGGAGGTAGAGATGGAAATGGGGTAGGAGAGGCGAGAGACACTGGGCTGGGAGGGTCTAGGTATGCAGGCAGGGGCAGGGAAATGCCCGGGCCACCATTTCGTCTGGAATATTCCCCTCCAAGGTTTTGCTGTTTTCACTGGGGAACTAGGTTGAACAACGTTGGCCTTTGAGGTTTTCTTACCAGAAACCCCACTGCCTAGGCGCAGGAGTCTTTCCTGTACAGGTTCCTCTCTTTCTCCCCACTCCTAGGAATATGCTCTCCAGATTTACGCCCAGCCCCAAGGCGGACCTAATGTCTTGGAGCGACCCTCTCCACAAGGAAGCTCCGTATATTGGCACCTGGAGCCGCGCGAAGGAGAAGGCGAAGAGATACCTTGCAGAGACAGACGCTGTCTAGTGCCTCTGGACCCTGATAACTTCTGGTCTCGGTTCTTTGCATTGGGGGGGGGAGGGCCTGACTCCACCCCTCCTCTTTCACCTGGCCCTGCCCCTCCTCTCACCTGGCCCCTCCCCTCCCTACATCAGCCGCAGCTGTCTTCCACTTGGCCACGCCCACTCTTTCTCTGGCCCGCCTCTTCTCCCCGCCCAGCCCACCCCTTTTCTCCGACCCCGCCCCTCCTTTCCTCCCTTTACCCCCCTCGTCCTACCCTTCCCCCACCACCACCTGGCCCCTCTTCTTCTCCTCGGCCCCGCCTCTACCTCCCTCGCAATCCCCAGCCCTGCCCCTCCTCCTGGCCCCTCACCCCCTTTCCCAGCCCCCCAACTCTCCGCCCCTCCTCTCAGGTGGGGTCCCGAGGCAGGAGAAAACAGTCAGGCTGCGTCCTGCTCTCGGGCGCCCTCTTGTGGCCCTGGCCCTTGAGGCGGCGGCCGCTCTGGCTAGGCTTTGGGAGCGCAGGGGGTTGGCTTCCTGGCTCCACCAGGCTTCCACGGTCCCCAGCCGGGGAGTGACCCAGAAAGCACTCCAAGGCCGGCCAGCACTCGGCTTTCAGGATCTTTATTGCCTCCGTAGGCTGCACGTCCCCAGGTGGGACTAGAAGAAGTTGAGCACCCTGCGGAGCGACTGCACGCGTGCGCTGTGGGCCTCCCAGTCGGAGAAGCTGCGGAAGTCGCCCCTCTCCACCACGTACATGCGGCCGCGGTAGTTGGGCTCCTCGTAGAGGACCCACCTGAAGGCCAGGGGAAGGGCGGGTCAGCGGGCGGGAGCCACGAGGGCAAGTCCCCGGCCCCGCCCTTCTGTCCTAGCGCCTTACTGCCTTGGGCATCAGTGGCTGAATCGGGCTTGGTGCTGGGGTGGGACAAGAAGGGGACTGCCCAGTAACTGACAAGGGCGAGAGTGACTCCGGGACGCACTCTGCCTAGTCACCCTCCAAAGGACCATTTGCACACTGTCCCCAGCTCCATAAGCTGGGGACCGTTCCCACTGTGTATCCACTCAGCCAACAGCCCTGGTGGGGCTGTGCTCCAGTGCAAGTGGGCTGTGCTGCCTGCGTTGTACAGAGGAGCTGTAACCTCCGGGACATGAGGTCTGGCAAGGGCACCTTTCCTTTGGTGGTGTGTGCGCACCAGGCCTCTGGCCAGTTACAACCCAGGGGGCTGTGGTGAAGGTGAAGTGCACCACGGACCACGGAATCGGTAAGATTAGTGGAGAAGATCAGGAGGGTGGTCTCTACCTGGGAACAAGTGTAAGGAAGAGAGTCTCATCAGAGCCAGGACTAGCCCTGCTCATCCCATCACCATCCCTGAGACAAGTGTAGAGCTGTGCGTGTGGGATCCATGAAAAGACGCCCTGTGTACCCTCCCACTTGGGGGTCAGGTTTGGGGGCGGGGCTAGGGAGTTTTAGAAAGTTGGGGAGGGGCCTCCAGGCCTGGCTGCACCCAGAACTGCAGCTACCGTGGGCAAGGGCTGGCTCTGCCTTTCACTTCAGTCTTTAGTTCAGACTCACTCTGCCTCCCCTGTCCCCCCCACCCCCCACCCCACTCCCTGTCCATTCACCACAGTAGAAAACAACTTTCTTCTGGACCACGGTGGTTTTATGAAACAGGGGTCCCCCGAGGCCGCTCAGATCTCTGAGATTCTTGAGACCCAGGTCACAGGGCTCCTCTGACCTTTCTTTGTAGGAACCCGTCCCTGCTCCCAAAGCATTCTGCGGGTCAAGGAGTTTTCTTTCCAGGGAACAGACTGGGAATCTGTGAGCTCCTTAGCCCAAGGTTCTGCTCGCAGATGAACTCAGAGGAGAGAGACCACTAAGGGCCACGCAGCCCACTTCCCCAGCTCGACACTCCCAAGTCACTATAGCCCCCTCCCTTCCTTATCCTGACCTCTCACCTGATAAATTCGAAGGGCAGTGATTGGAAACAGAGAGAGAGAGAGAGAGAGAGAGAGAGAGAGAGAGAGAGAGAGAGAGAGAGAGAGAGAGAGAGAGGAGGTGTGTTGGAGGGCACCTGCTGGACCGGTCACCTAAGCTTCCTTACAACCCACCACATTGCTGGGGTCTCCAAGAGAATGAGCTAATCCTACCCTGCTCTATAGTGCCCTGAGCCACCTTGGAGCTCTTGTGGACATCCCAAAAGGAAGAGTCACCTGACTGGGCATGAAGGCTAATCCTCTGGCTCCTCACCTGTAACTCCTGGGGTAAAGCAATGGAGAAAAGGGTCTCTGAAGAGGTGGCTCAGTGGTTAAGAGCACTAGCTGTTTTCCCAGAGGACCCAGGTTCAATTCTCAGCACCCACATGGCAGTTCACAACTGTCTGTAACTCCAGGTCCAGGGAATTCAATGCCCCCTTCAGACCTCTGTGGTCACCAGGCATGCATGTGGTGCACACACATGCATGCAGGCAAAATACATGTATAAAATAATTTTTTTAATTTAAAAAAGGGGAGCGCATGCCAGCTCAGTCTGTTAGAATGTCGGGAGAATGTCCCTGCTTTTCCCGCACATGCCTTCTAGGACACAGATACTAGTGATGGTTCACTCCTAAGCTGGTATGGAACCCAGAAGGAATGCTCTTGGCCTATGGGAGGTGGTGAAGGGGCCCTGCTTCACTGCCTGCAGATCCCAGAGAGAGCTCAGGGACCCAAGGCATATCACAGAAGAGTTAAGGTCATTGAAGAGAAAAGACAAGCATACCTTGGACCCCAACACAGAGGCCCACTGTCTTGGCCTCCATCTCCTGACCATTGAGCCTGGTTCCTTCCAGGAAAGTGGAGATTAAAAACTATATACCCCAAGTCTGGCTGTGGTGGCGCATGCCTTTAATCCCAGCACTTGGGAGGCAGAGGCAGAGTTCAAGGTCAAAAGAGGGAGTTCCAGGACAGCCAGGACTACACAGAGAAACCCTGTCCCGAAAAACTAAAAATAAATAAATAAATAAATAAATAAATAAATAAATAAATAAATGCCCCTCCAATCACAATCAGAGGTCTCTCTTGCCTTCTCTCTCCCTCTCCCAAGATCCCCAGGGTTGCTGGGGGATTATGTCTTGGGTCTTAGGACATCTTCCATACTGAAGTATGCGTCTGGTCTCATGAGACACAATTTAGCCTGCAAAGTTGTTTTGGACTCCTACCCCCATATCCTCAGCTTAGGGGAGCCAAGGCCAGGTATTGGGAGAAATAATAGCTGCAGGTCTGCTCTGAGCACACCTTGTCTCCCTCAGTCCCTCCCTTGACCCCTCGCGAAGGGCCCTGAGTCTGAGCCTCAGAAAAATAGAAGGCACGTTTCCAGAGGAGCCAAGTTCCCGTCCCAGCCCTGCACAGGGAGGCTGGAGCCCGTGGGGCTCTTCTGCTGGGGGACAGGGTCCCCAGCTCTGGAGTGGAAGGGGCTCCACTGGGCTGCAGTGCCAGCAGGGCCTCTGCTGTGGAAAGGATTAGTTAACTACAATCGTAGTTCGTGCGTCTGTAAAATGGCGATGACGTCTCCAGAGTGGATAGACGCCCAGTGTGATGTGCCTTTGTGTGTACAGTGAACAGGTACACTGGGAGCTGCCCCACAGGGTAAGCACTGCACCCTGACAGCTCTTTTGGAACGGAGAAGATGGGCAAAAGTTCCTGGTACTCTTATCCATCCTATGAGAGCTTCTCGAAGCCCAACAAGCTGGTGTGGGTTGTTGGCCACCAGGCAGAGCCATCTTAGGTCTGGGGTCATCTGAGCTGGGCAGATGTACCCTCTCAGAGGAGGTGGGACTGCTGTGTAGCTTTGAACCCCCTAAGTGGGGGTTCTCTGGAGTCCAGTGACTCAAGAAAGCCAGAGAGTCTAGACGTTCAGTCCTGTAGCAGAGATGGTCATAGTTTCCTAAATGCTCCTTTCCTTTGGGTGTGGCCCACCAGAGGGGAGGTCTCAGGGAGCCTCTGGGGTAGCTATTCACTGCTTGCCTGGAGCAGGTGAGGCAGATGAAGGCCTGTGGCTCAGGGGCACCATGCCCACCACACCTGATGCCTACCCACCCTACCACACCTGTCTGGCTGCCCCGGCTGTACTCACGCTCCATCGCCATACACCTTGATGGCGTTGACACAGCTCTTGGCCCAGCCCCGGCTCTGCAGGAAGGGGCAGTCTTCCACGAACTCCAGGCACTGACCTGTGAAGTTGCAGCCCTCGAAGATGTCTATGCGGAAATGTTCTCCATGCTCCAGGACCCAGGCAGGTGGGGAAGGAAAAAGGAATACTCCAAGTCTCTCCTCCCCGTGCATGGGTAGAAAGGAAACAACTCCCAGTCCTGCGCTAGACTGGAACCCAGTGAGTACTCATCATCCCAACACATACACACACTGGTTTTCTTCCATGAGATGTGGTGGGAGAGAGGGTCCTTCTATCACTTTAAAAACCTAAGCCATTGAACTGGTCCGATCTTCACCTTTTACAACTAAGGACCCAAGGTCCGTGAGGGAGACTGTCTAGAGGCCAGCACAGGAAGATCGGAGCTGGGGGGTCACTGGCTCCTTCCAGGCATTCCACTTGGGGGATTCGTGTCCCAGCTTTGGCATATTCACCCTTGGTTTCAGGCTACAGGCAGGCCTCCAAACGATAATATTTTAGAAGTGTAATAGAACCTTTATGAAAACAGTAAGCCAAGACATCTAAAACAATGACTCTTATTTGTTGAAGTCCCTGCTGGCTTCAGCATCATAATTCACTAGCACCAGTGCATACATCTTCCTGTGTGATCCCCTACCCGGTGTCCAAAGGAGCGGGGAGACCCCCTCCCTACTGGCCAGGTTCCTATGAAGCCTGGGATGGCTCTAACAAGAACAGCCTTCATAAGATGTCTTGTATATTTTTCATATAAACAGCATTATGCAGGATCCAGAGCCAACCATTCTGATGCCTGTCTCCAAGTGCCCACATCCTGGCAGAGACACTAGGGAAGCATTCTTTCAGTTGAACGTGCCAGAGCCCAGCTGATTCTGGAACTGATGTAGAAAAGAAAAGGGGCCCCATGCAGAGTGGCGCCTCTCCAGACTCCTCAAATGTTGGCCAGAGCCCCGGTGAGGCATCCAGGATGCCCTGGCCGACAGACACTCTGGTGAGAGCTGCCCACACTGGTCCCCAGAATCACCTGTTTCCCACCCAAAGGACAACACTGAGAGCAGATCTCATACCTGACCTGAGGAGCCCTCACTCCCCAAATCCCACCCTAAGGAGACTGGAGAGAGACGAGACTTTTTCTAGGGGGAGCAATACCCTTCATTTGCTCTCCCTACACACTTCAGGCCACAGCTCTGCGAAGCAACCTTCTGTGTAACTCAAGAGCCCTGTCCCCTCAGATTTCCTGCTGATCCTGCTGGCACTCGGGCTGCCATTATTCATTCCAAGTTTGGAACGTTGAGGGCCAGCATAATGCTCCAAGGTAACCTGCATGGGTAGATGCCCATGCTCAAAGCAGCCTTACCTTGTATATGTATGTGCCCATGCACACAGGAGTACACCCAAGCACATGTGTGAGCATGTGTGTTGGAAGTCAGAGGGCAATTTTGGACATCTTCCCCAATCAGTCTCCACCTTACTAAGAACTTTTGTTACTGTGTTTTGTATGTGTATGTGTACACGTGTGTGTGGAGATGAGACAATATTGTAGAGTCCGTGCTCTGTTCTGTCTTTACATGGGTTTTGGGGACCAAACTCAGGCTTGTACACCTTATCCATTCTGCCCTCCACTTTATTGATTTATTTATTTATTTAGAAAGAGCCTCTCACTGAGCCTGAAGCGTCTCAATTTGGCTAGACTAATTGGTCAGCAAACACTGGGGAGTCTGCTGGCTCCACCTCCCCAGTGCTGGGGTCCCACGTGAACCATCACACCTGGCCTTTTATGGGTTCTGGGAATGCAAAGTCAGGTCCTCATACTTGTGAGGCAGACACTTTACAAGCTGGCCCATATCCCCAACCTTTCATTTTGCTTTTGATGAGTGCACCCCTGTTCAGTGACAATCCAAACGTAGTTCCAGCCTTTGAAGTTTAGCTACATGCTTGGCTCAGAAATCTAAAAGGATTCCATGGCAACTCCCAGAGGCTCTTGTGTTCTGTCTCCTATCCCTCTTGGTCCTCATAGCATCTCATGCTCATGTCAGTGTGGGTCTGGACAGGGTTCTCTCAGTTTTTAAGGTTTTATTGTTGGGAGGTGCCCATGCTTCTGATTAGATGCCAGAGTGACCTCCCACTGCCTGAGCTGCAAGTTCCCAGCCCCCAGGCAGAGTGACTCACTCACCATGCCCACAGGCCGACAGGAGCCCATGTGGTCATTGTGGCCATTCCAGCGGAAGAATTCAGGGTAGTCACCATGCTCCAGGATGAACTGCTGGCCTCGGAAGTCAGGGTGATCAAAGCAGACCCAAGCTCCACTCTCCACACGGATGGAGTTCACTCGGTTCATAAAGCCTCGGTCCTGGAAGTTGTCACAGTCCCCAAAGACCTCCAGCTTCCGCCCTGTGAAGTGCTTGCCCTCATAGAGAGTGATCTGGAACAGCCAGGTGAGAGATCTGGATCAGGGTCCCATCTGACCTACGCGCATTTACTCACACAAGCTCACACGTGGGCATGGGTGTACTAAACATTTGTTTGTTGTTACATTTAACACTCATAATAGCACTAAAGGATATGTCTTTTAAGGCATAAATGTCTTGCAGAAACAGTCATCATAACTCAACATTGATTTTTCAAAAAGCGAAGTTTCTAATACTGAAATTCCAATCATTCAATAACTCTTTGGGTCTAAAGAACTGTGGTCTCAGAAAAAGACTCTGGGTCACGGGCTTCTTGGCATCTGGGCCCCACGTCCTCAGTGGAACCCAGACTTCCATCCCTGCTCACTGCGGTACATGACTGACACTGTTTGCTGATGGGCAGAGAGTGAATGGTCAAGTAGCCAACAGGCTTACACAGCCATGGCTCCACCGGGCTCTCACTGACACACGGCCCCGCTATCTGTGAACAGGGCTGTCCCCTTAGTCTCGGTGCCCACTTGAAATCAGGCTATTTTCAGACCGTCACTGTATTTGTTAAACTCAGCACTTGTTTGTCGTTATATTTAACACCCACAATAGCATTAAAGGAAACGTTTTCTAAAAGCATAAATGTCATGCAGAACAAGTCACCATAACTCATTTTTCAGAGAGTAAACTTTCTAATCCTGGGACCTCCTTAACTGGAGAAGGGAACCTGTGGAAGCCAGGGCAGGGTTCTCAGAGAGGGCTAAATGTCACTGATCTCCATGCCTTTTCTCCCACCAATGCCCTACTTTTTTTTTTGAGACAGGGTTTTAATGATCCCAGAATAACCTTGAACATACTATGTAGCTAGGGATGTCCTTAAGCTTCTGATCCTTCTGCCTCCACTTCCTGAGTACTGAGAGTACAGCCAAGTCCCCCATGCCTGGTTTATGCAGGGTTAGGGATGGAACCCAGGGCTCTGTGCATGTTAGAGAAGCACACTCACTCAGATCTTCAGCTTTTCCACGGACATGCCTGAGTAATAGACACGTGTCAGACTTGGAATTGTATGAACCTCTTGGCAGTTCAGACATAGTCTCGTAGTAATAGACAACCTGTTAGTAATAGGTTGTCATTGTCCCAAACTAAACAGGTGAAGCAACCATAGCCTGCATATTCACTTCCCACCACAGGAAATCCAATCACTCGACAGCTCTTCGGGACTCAAGAACTACGGTCTCAGAGGACTCTGCAGGAATATAGTCGTATCACCCAGAAACGGATCACTCCAGTTTGCACCTTTTCCAAAGGATTGTACAGTGGCAAGTCCCTGCCCCTTGGAGTTAAGGTGTTTTGTGGGAATGGATGTCTATGAGCCAGGGTAACACTGATTTGGGGTTTCTTCCTTTCCTGCTCTGCCATGTTGGTGCTGTTTGTTACTGAAGCACACCCCAGTTCATGCAGACAAATCAATGGTGTCCACCACTGATGGGCGGGTATACTGGGAGCCTCTGGAGGCCAAAGGGTTCCTGGATCAGCCAGGACCTGGACACTAGAGGAGGACAAGGGATAGCCACATTGGTGGGTACCCTTCCTGCATAAGGCAGGTCTGGTTAGGGCCTCTGGGACATTCCGGGAGATCTCAGCATTTCAAGGATTTGGAGGTTCCCTTCAATCTCCACACACTCTGAGAACCAGCCTCAGGTCTAGTGGGGAGAGGAGGCTTCCCCCGCCCAGAACTCCCCCAAGTCACATGGGGAGAGAGATCCGGAGGGGCAAAGACCACATTTTGGCCACCCTGTAGTGAATAGGGGCCATCAGAGATTCACCACTCCAAGCCAGCTGACCACGCCCCTCCTGACTTGAGGATCTCATAAAGGAGGGATGGGAGAGGGCGACCTCCCTATTCCACGCCCTCGACACGCCAGGGGGAAGTCGCTCCATCTCATTAAGAAATAAAGCCAACTTTGCTTGACTTTGTCAGACCCAAAGAGCATCCGAGATCAGTCTGCACCCTCCCCACGCGCGGGGGGTGGGGGTGGGTGTACCCGAGGCCGCTGGCCGCACTCACCTTCCCGGAGCGTTGCGCCATGGTGTGTGGCTGGCCGCAGCGGGACCCAGTATATACTCTGTGGCGCCTGCTGGCTCAGCGCCGCCCAGGACAAAAGATTTGCTTGGCCCGGCACCCTCGCGTTAGTGCTGTCGGGCGTGCTAAGCCGGCGCCATGACCCGCCCGCCGACCCAGTGTCACACACAAACGACCTAGACCTCAGTGCCTCTGGATCCGACCCTCGTGCCCAGCCCACCGCTGCGCCGCTGAGTCAGGGCCTCAGCACCCCGGCTTGGGAGAGTCCCCTCAACCCCTTGTTTTGTCCCCTCCGCCCCCCCCCCCCCCCCGGCCCTCGCCCCTCCCGAGCTGCGGCTCAGTGCCCGTGACCTGCAGCGCTTTTTCTCACCTGGTTGCAGGCTAATAAGATACTGTCTTTTAATTTGATTGTTTGGTTGTTTTTCTGGATAATGGATGGACTCCTAACTTCCCAAGCTTACCTGGGAGTGGGTGGGGTGGGCAACAATAGCCGCGTGGACCTCTTTGCCCAGCGCTGGGGTATGGGCTCCCAGACCTTCCCTCCCGCACTTACTTTTTTTTCTGCCCCTGAAGATCCCAGGTGACCCCTGCTTTGCAGGTCAAGGATCTGCAATAGGAGACCTACAGTACTTTTTGGGTCAGTATCTGAGCCCTAACTATGGACCACCCTGGATGCCAAGGATCTGTTTACCAGCGACATACCCACTGATTCCAGGTGTAAGAGTTTGCCAGGCCCACAGGTGTTTGGAGTCTATTGAAGCCTCAAGAGTAAACACACAAAGTGCTGGTGGCCCTGGGGACAGGCTCTGAGATCAAAGGAGAGAGAAGCTCCAGGGGCTTGAAGAGGTCCTAATTAGTTAAAAGGGGACTCTGGGGGACACTTGTGGGCCTCTCTGCTCCCAGGAGGGTAGCGGGTACTTTCTGCCGTACTGTACAGATAAGCACAGAGGAGGGGCCCAGGGAATCCCAGGGCAGAGAAGGTCTCTTGCTTTGCTCTGGGAAGTTACTCCAGGCAGACAGGGAGCCACACATCACCCTTGACACCAGCTCATGCTTTCCCCTGAGGACCCCCACCAGGAACAGCCTATTGTCTTCACCAGCACCCCCACTCAGAAGCACACCTCACTGTTTTTGTCTCTGACTACTGATCTTGAAGGGCTAAATTAGAAGTGTGTGTGTGTGTGTGTGTGTGTGTGTGTGTGTGTATGTATGTGTGTGTGTGTGTGTGTGTGTGTGTGTGTGTGTGTGTGTCAGCTACAGCCTCTGCTGTCAGTTCTTGCCTTTCACCTTGTTTGGTCACCCAGGGTTTCTCGTTGCTGGCCCAGCAGCTTCTGGGAACTCTCCTGACCATGCCTCCTCTCTGGCTGTTGGAGTGCTGGGCTTACAGAGGCTCCACTGGCTCCATGTGGGTTTGAACTGAGGTCCTCGTGCCTTCTGTGCCTTCGTGGTGGATTACTCAGGGTTCTGTAGAAGGCAGAACATTGAACGGGGGTTGTGGGGGAGAGGGGACTTCTCAGACTGGGTAGTCTGACAATGGCTGTCTTCACTCTGGAAGAGTCTGAGGACCAGTCGCCTCTCAGTTGATGAGGCTGATGCTGCAGAAGTTCCCCTCTAGGACTAAAGACCTGGAGGATTCCCTGGAGGACACTAGCCTTCAGTACACACCGGAAGGCCAAGGAAGCAGGGTTCTGACGGTGGCAGCAATGTTGCTGCCTATAGTAGCAACAGGGTAGATGAATCCCCAAACAGGAAAGATTAACTCATCGGCTAGACATACAGACAAGCAAGTAAAAGGCAAAGCGTGTGGACTTCCTTAGAGCTGGGCCACCACTGGAAGGTGCTGCCCACATTTGGGTGGATCTTCCCATTTCAGCTAATAAATCAAGAAACTCCCTCCCAGGTCTGCCTAGAGGCTTGTGTCCTGGGTGGCTCTAGATCCTGTCAAGTTGACCGTCATCATTAACCATTAACTATCACACACAGAAAGAGCTTTGTCCCGAACCATCTCCCTAGCCCAGAAGTTTTATACTAAGCATTAACCCAGATGGTAAAATTACCATCTTCTCATATACATGAACCTGGCATTTGCAATTGGGAGTCGAGTGACAGCTAAGGTTAAACCATTTTCCTGTGACACCAGGGAGTGGGGTGGTGTCTTCCTCGATGTTTAAAGATGGGAAAAGTGAGAAAAGGATCCTGGCTGGGGAAGACTGGCAAGAGGCCTATTTAGCCCATTACAAATATTTGCAGCTGGAGTTATAGCTAACTCAATGACAGGGCACTAGCTTTACATGCACAAGGCCCTGGGTTCGATCTCTCTCTTCCTGCTGTCTGCTGATCCACATGTAAACTCTCAGCTTCCTCTCCAGCACCATGTCTGTCTGCATGTTGCTATGCTTCCTATCATGATAACGGACCAAACCTCTGAACTATAAGCCAGCCCCAATTAAATGTTTTCCTTTTTAAGAGTTGCCCTGGTCATGTTGTCTCTTCATAGCAGTAGAAGAGCCCTAACTAAGACAGTATGTATGTTCACCACATGCACGTAGGAACCTGAGGAAGTCAGAAGAGAATGTTGGATCCCCTGGAACTGGAGTTACAGGCAGATGTGAGCCACCATGTGGGTGCTGGGAACTAAACTCAGGTCCTCTGTAAGAGCAGTAAGCACTCTTAACCACTGAGCCATCTCTCCAGCCCCATGTGTAGAGGTTCTTGAAGGCTTTTGGATTTACACCATTGAAAGGATTTCTCTTTTAAAATTTTAAAAAAGATTTTAGTTATGTGTATATGTGCATCTGTGTGGGTGTTTGTGCAGTTGTGAGTGCAGTGCCCCAGGAGGTCAGAAGAGGGTTCAGATCCTCTGGAGCTAGAGATACAGGTGGTTGTGAGCTGCCTGATGTGGATGCTGGGAACCCAACTCAACTCCTCTGCAAGAGTAGCACATGCTCTTAGTAGGTAAGGGGTGTGTTCAGAGCTGGGTGGCGATGGCGCACACCTTTAATCCCAGCACTCGGGAGGCAGAGGCAGGCGAATCTCTGTGATGTTGGAGGCCAGCCTGGGCTACAAAGCAAGTTCTGGGACAGCCAGAGAAACACTGTCTCAAAAAATATCTTCTGAAAGAGAGAGAGAGAGAGAGAGAGAGAGAAAGAGAGAGAGAGAGAGAGAGAGAGAGATCTGTTCGGTCGCTGTTGAAAGGTTTCTCAGGGATGCTTCCCCCCACCTCCCTCTTTGCAATAGGTGAGATTCTAGAGCAGCTCCTGCACTAAATGCTTTGCATACAATTGCAATCTGATAAGGGAAAACCAGGGATCAGAAAAGTTTGGACAGGGTGTTAAGATGTACCTTGTACTGTAAAAGGCTGTTCTTATGAGATTACTGGAAAGTTGCAAGTTTATAGCGGGGAAAGAGAGAGATACTAAGCCTGCATCCTCACGCCTTGGAATACAGGTAGGTTCTTGGCTGTCTTAGCATTCTTTATTTATTTCTTTATTTATTTATTTTTATTTTTATTTTTTTTTTGTTTTTTCGAGACAGGGTTTCTCTGTGTAGCTTTGCGCCTTTCCTGGGACTCACTTGGTAGACCAGGCTGGCCTCGAACTCACAGAGATCCGCCTGCCTCTGCCTCCCGAGTGCTGGGATTAAAGGAGTACGCCACCACCGCCCGGCTGTCTTAGCATTCTTACCTGAAACATGTCTCTAGGAAAGGAATATTGTCTCTATGTCAGCAACCTTCAGGAAATGTTAATGGTGCTGGAATTCTTGTTTCTCAGCTGCTGAGAGGGCTCCACCAGATTCCAGTCCTGACAGAGCCCTTCCCTTCCCATGGCCACACAATTTTCTACCCTGCTTCATGCTATGGTAAAATAAAGGCACATTCAAACAAACCCAGCAGGAACTTGAGGATCACTGGATTTTATTTCTTAAAAGCAGAATGCAGTGTCCATGTGAGTGATAGAGTGTTCTTTTTGAGAACACTGGCTCTGAGTGTGTGTCCCAGGCCAGCCTCACACACTCATCTTCCTGCCTCATGCCTCCTGAGGCATGAGACCTTTGTGTGGCAACAGGCAAAGGTCACCTCAAGGACAAGAAGATCCAGCACTTAAGTGTAACTAGAGTTTTCCCGGCCTGGCCCACAGTCAGGACAAATCTCTGTCACTTGCCAGTCCCACAGCCACTCAGACCCAACCAAGTAAACGCAGAGACTTATATTGATTATAAACTGTATGGCCGTGCCAGGCTTCTAGCTATCTAGTTCTTAGATGTTAAATTAATCCATTTCTATAAATCTATACCTTGCCACGTGGCTCGTGGCTTACCGGCGTCTTCACATGCTGCTTGTCCTGGTGGTGGCTGGCAGTGACTCCTTCTGCCTTCCTGTTCTTTCTTTTCTCCTCTCTGTTAGTCCTGCCTATACTTCCTGCCTGGCCACGGGACAATCAGTGTTTTATTTATTGACCAATCAGAGCAATTTGACATACAGACCATCCCACAGCACTTAAGGGCTGAGGCAGAAGATGAGAATCCACAGCTGGTCTGGACTATATTCAGTAAGCACAGGGTTATGTTGCAAGGCTGTCTCAACAAAGGACAGAGTTGGGACAGAGAACTCTGCGTAGACCTTGTTAAGATACCTCTTGGGCTGGAGAGATGGCTCAGAGGTTAAGAACACTGGCTGTTCTTCCAGAGGTCCTGAGTTCAATTCCAAGCAACCACATGGTGGCTCACAACCATCTGTAATGAAATCTGGCTCCCTCTTCTGGCCTGCAGGGATACATGCAAAACAAAACACTGAATACATAATAAATAAATAAATCTTTAAAAAAAAAAAGATATCTCTTAGCTTAGAAGTGTTGACTGTGTTTCTACAGGTCTTCCATGTCAGTAAAACGTATGCACACCCAATGCACTCTGCAGCCAGAAAAAGGAAGGGTGTGAACTCCCCTGAGGCTAGAGTTACAGATGGTTGTGAGCCACCATGTGGGTGCTGGGAATGGAGCGTAGGTCCTCTAGAAGCTCTTAAGCACTGAACCATCTCCACAGCCTTCCTATTATCCTCTTGTGTAAACTCATTCTCCTGCAGGCCCAAGCAGACGCAGACTGGGAGAAGAAAGCAGAACTTTGCTCCTGCTCCTGAATAATGGCACACACCTGCTGTTCTAGCTGTTCTAATCCTGGCATCATCAGGTTCTCCTCTTCTCATTTCCCCGGGGCTCCATCTACTCATCAATGCTACGTGACAGCCCAGGGAACTACTGATAATTATCCTGTCTTCACAGTTTGCTCTTCGCACAATTCAGAGAGTTAGGCTGTTGTAGCTAAGTTACCATTCAGGCCGGCTCCCCCCCCCCCCCCAGAGATGGTGTCACGGAGCCCTGACTGGCTTTATCAGATTTGCTATGAAGCAGAGGATGACCTTGAACTCCTGACCTTCCTGCCTCTACTACCAGAGTACAGTGATTACAGGTCTGTGTCACCACCCCAGACCAGGCTGGCTTCTTTCACTAACCTGTATTTAACGTGCATTTAAGTAACAGACATTAAGTAACAAGGATTTAAGATTATCTGTAATGAGTCTTTCTCTGTCCCACTAGCCAGCTCCCAAATAACCACACAGAGACTTATTACTAATTATGAAAGCTCGGCCAATAGCTTAGGCTTGTTTCTAACTAGCTCTTATAATGTAAATTAACCCATTTCTACTAATTTACATCCTGCCACGTGGCTCATGGCTTGTTACCTTATATCCTACATGTCATGATTCCTCTGCATCTGGCTGGTGATTCTACCTTCTTCCTGGCATCCTCCCTGCCTCCAAAATCCTGGCTAGCTATTGACCATTCAGCTTTTTTTTTTTTTTCCGAGACAGGGTTTCTGTGTGTAGCTTTGCTCCTTTTCTGGAACTAGCTTTGGAGACCAGGCTGGCCTCGAACTCACAGAGATCTGTCTGCCTCTGCCTCCTGAGTGCTGGGATTAAAGGCATGCGCCACCACCCCCCGGCTGACCATTCAGCTTTTTATTAAACCAATCACAGTGACATATCTTTACAGTATACAAAAAGATTATTCCATAGCATTCCCCCTTTTTGTCTAAATAAAAAGGAAAGTTTTTAACTCTAACATAGTAAAAGTGTATACAATAAGAACAATTATCAGATAAGAATTACATTTATAATGTCTAGTCCATTTGTACTTGGCATATTTGGAGAAAATACTCCATTATTTATCGATGAGTCCAAAGCTTTGTATTTAATTTCCCTTCTATCATAACTAAGGAAACCGTAACTATAACTACCTAGTCTTCAACTCCATCAAAGACGCCAGAAGGATATAATATTACCTAAGAAAACAGGAAGTAGTGCAGTACAAGCCTCTTCAAAACCTAAAAATGACAGACATCTGGCTGCCTGGAAAGTCACCCAAGGTTCCTCTGCAATGTTGGGGCATCCAACCTTCAGCCTACAGACCTAGAGAATCTGGCAGACTCTTTTATGAAGCAGGAATTTTGAAGGAATGTCCCACTTTGTTTTGGCAAGGTTCAGCAGTCTTTTTCCTTTGTGTCCTGCTTGTCCAGTTTCCAAAGCATACTGTCAGCAGTCAAGGCAAGAGCAGTTTCTTGCCCAAATGGCTAGTTTTGTCACAATGAAAGAAAACTCCATGTGGAGGTTCTTTGATGCCCATAATCCTTTTATGAAGTAAATTGGTGCTGCCAGGAGCAGGCATGTTTCACTGTCATGAAGTCTTATGTTATTATAACATTTTAAATGCCATATTCTATAGGTTTTTGAAGTGTTTGAAGATCACCTATCTAAAATACATGTTTGACCTTGAAAACATACCTAACATGACTACAAGTTTGATTGTTGTAGGTGACTAACTACTAACCTGTATTTTTTTATTTTCCTAAATAGTTTGTAATAATAACTTTTAAGGACTAGAAATTTACATTACATTATTAAATGAGCTGCATAGGTACAATACCTTGAACAAGAGTAGAAACATATGTGTAGTATGTTTTGACAAAAATAATCTTAAATTTGTATTAATATACAGAATTCCATACCAATGGAAAATATTTGAGACTAGTGGTTGTTTAAAAGTAAACTTAATAATCCACCCTTTTATCTCATTTCTATGTTATATCCTCCCTTTTTCTCTTCAGAAAGAGATCCCTAAATCTAATATCCTTTGCTTAGTATCCTCGCTGACCTTGACCAATAATAATTAGTAACCAACCCCCCTAAACAATGACAAACATCCATAACCCATTGAATGACCAAAAACCATCCACTCCATCTCTTGGGAATGTGGATGTTGTGTTCTCTAGACTGCTTCCTCTTGTCTGGGGGTGCTGGAATCTTTGGAGAACCCTGAGAAAATTAGGATAGTGGTCAAGTCCTGGCTAGAATAGTCTATGAGCCTAGACCATCACAGCCAGCAGCCTTGAAGCTGTTCTTGATGCAGAATTCTGAAAAAACTGTAACAGAGGCACTCTGAGAGACTGGATCACCTGGACCACCCATTTTCATTGGTGTCTGGTCCCCTTGCTCTGAAAACACATGAACTTTTAAAGGTAGCATACATATCTGTATTAATACACATATGGACCGTGTGTTATACACAAACCAGCCAAAGATGATTTTTTGTTTTATGTTTGAGCAGATGAAATATATGTCACCTATCTGGTAGTCTTTCTAGGTTTAGTTCTCTATGTCTGTAGCCAGGATTTCCAGGGGGTCTTTCCCAATCAAATCTGATCCATATTAACCTGAAATGGATCCACAGCCTCTCGTTTCCTGTGGAAATAAAAGCATAACCTCTTCCCCAACGTAATGTATTTTTTGACTTCCACTTTGAAGTTAAGACATTTTTAAATATATAGGTTGGTTTAATTTAGTACTTTTTGTAATCCAGTGTCTCTCAGCAGCTATTGTTGGCTCATCAGCAATCAAAACATTTAAAGTCAATATAACACCCTACATGATCTAGACTCCCTGTGTATTTCCCATCTCTATGTGGCGTTTTTTTAACTTTCTCTTTAAAGACTTTATTATTTTTAAACTACTTTTTTTTATGAGTGTCTATATCCTCTATATCATTTTTCTTTCTTCCTCCCTTTTTTTTTCAAGGCAGGGTTTCTCTGTGTAGCTTTGGAGCTGTCCTAGAACTCGCTCTGTAGACCAGGCTGGCCTCAAACTCACAGAGATCCACAAGCCTCTGCCTCCCAAGTGCCGGGTTTAAAGGTGTGCACTACCACTGCCCAGCTTCTTTTTTTCTTAAGCCTATGCACATTGTTAAACACACTGCAACCTGTTTAGATTTTTTTTCTGTCTGAATCTGCTTTACTGCATATCTATAACCTTTTCTGTCTGCATGAGCAAAAACCTTAAGCCACCAAGCAGCTTAGCTCACAGCACCCCGGTGGCTCAAGCCCACAGGCTGCTGCTGGGAGACCGTGTCTCTGTACTGTTGCAAGCTTGAGAGACTGCGGGACTAGAAAACCATGTTTGGCTCTGTTTTTGTGTGTTTGGAACCTTTTCTTTTAAGCTTTCTTAGGTCTTATGTAGAAATACGTGCCTGGACATTGGATGCCATTTGTAGCAAGCAAGTCTTTCTCTGTTCTGCTAGCCAGCTCACAAATCACGACACGGAGACTTATTATTAATTATGAAAGCTCAGCTGATAGCTTGGGCTTGTTTCTAACTAACATCCATAACTTAAATTAACCCATTTCTATTAATTTACATGCTGCCATATGGCTCATGGCTTGTAACCTCATATCTTACATGTCATGCTTCCTCCGAGTCTGGCTGGCAACTCTACTTTCTTCTCCCAGCATCCTCTCTGCCTCAAAAATCCTGGCTAGCTATTGACCATTCAGCTTTTTATTAAACCAAATCACAGTGACACATTTTCACAGTATGCAAAAAGATTATTCCACAACAATTATCATGTGTGGGGCTAGAGAGATGGCTCAGTGGTTAAGAGCACATACTGTTTCCAGCACCCACATCAGGCAGCTCATAACTGCCTGTAACTTAGGCTCTAGGTGATTTGATACCCCTCTGATCCCTCCCCAATAATTAATAAGAATTAAAATTAAAAAATAAAATGGTTAAATTTAATTTAAAAAATAAAGTGTCGTTTGGCTTAGTGGTGCATTTCTCTTTAGCACTGAACAACATTCCCTCATCTGTCTCTGGCATTGCTTCTCCATGGAGTCTGTGCTGCTGTAACACAGTACCCCAGTGTGGGTCATTTATTAATACAAAGAGCAGGGAGTTGTGTCCTGGAGTTCTCGAGGCTCCCGCAGGCTCAGAGCAGAAGGGCAGCCTGGGCCTGGGTGCCTTGGGGTGAAGTCTGAAGCCCAGCAGGGCAGCAGCAACCGGTGGCCTTCTTTGAGTTAACTGAGGTCAGGCAGGAATGGATGAAAAGCACAAATGAGTAAAGAGTACGAAATTCAAGGTTGCTCAGTGTGGGCTCAGGGTCTTCCAGCCCGGGGAGTCACCCCATATCCCAAGGGCCCAGCCTGGGCATTTCCACCTACAAGCCATCAGGGCGTGGATGTATGAATGAATGAACAAACACGGGGCAGGCATTTGCAAGCCCTGCAGCCAGGATTGTGCTCTAGAAGGCTAGCCTGTTTGAGCCAGCTGGGAGTGGTGCCCCTGACTCCCCTCCACAGTCAGCCACATGTCCCGTGAAACCTGCTCCCCCATATTCTAACGGAGGGAGATGAGCTTGAGTCTTTCTCCAAGGTTAGGGGTCAGGCATCTGCAGAAATGGACCTAGGAGGTAAGTCAGGACTGCAATCTTGGAGGACAAGGAATTGACAGGTGCTGAAGCCTGCCCCCTTGTGGTGATCTCAGTAACTACATCCCAGGGAAATTACTGAACACAGCGATGGGAGACGACCACAATCTGTTTGCTTGCCTGTCCGACTTCTTTCCGGAGGTCTGTCCCCCTTTTCCACATCCCTCCCTCCCTCTCTCTCGTTCCCTCTTTCTGAGACAAGGTCTCACCATGTAGCCCTGGCTGGCCTGGAATTCCCTATGTAGAACAAACCCGGTCAGCCCAAGGCAGTGATTCTCAGCCTTCCCAGTGCTTCGACCCTTTAATACAGCTCCTCATGTTGTGGGGACCCCCAGTTATAAAATTATTTTCCTTGCTACTTCATAACTGTAATTTTGCTACTGCTATTAATCGTAAATACCTGTTTTCCGATGGTCTTAGGTGAGCCCTGTGAAAGGGGTCGCGATCCACGAGTTAAGAACCGCTGAATGCGTCTGGAGTTCCTTGTTGATCACTTTTTATTTCTGTCTCTCTAATGAATACATGCAGACATCTCGGGCTGTAATTTGCACACAAGGCACAGATTTGAGGTCAGCCTGTGAGTCATTCTCAGATGAGGAAGTGTAAACGCAGATGAAGCGGGGAGAACTGAGGAGGCAGGGTCTAAAACAAGAACATGAATGGATAAAGCTCATCTTCCTAACCCAGCAACAAGCTGGAGTGACAGAGACAGAGGTGGGAGTTCTGTACTCGAATCCCCACTCCCCCGCTTGCTCGCTGTGTGGCCTCGGGCACGGTGGTAGTCTGTGTGCCTCCTTCTCCACACCTGTGACATGGAGGTGACAATCCACATCTCACGGGATTGCTGAGCAAACCCGAGTAAGTGTGCCTTAAATCCTGGCTGCTGCCTGGCTGCCGGGAACGCCGCAGGACTGAGGTGGTGGTGCACGCCTTTAACTCAGCACTTGGGAGGCAGAGGATCTCCATAGACTTCAGCTTCACAGAAAGACCCAGTCTCAAAAAATAAGGACAATGAAGGAAGACACTTGATCTCAAGCCTGGTCTCTGCACAGGTACACACAGGTAAACACAGATGTGTGGGCACACACACACACACACACACACCATATGCTGTACAACTTTCACTAGCACCCACACCAAAACCGAAACTACACCATTCAACACGGACTTCCCATTAACCCTTCCTGCAGCAGCCTCCTCCCCCGCCCCCCGCCCCCTGCTTTTTTTTTCAGACAAGGTTTCTCTGTGTAGCTCTGGCTATCCTGGAACTTGCTCTGTAAATCAGACTGGCCTCGAACTCAGAGATCAGCTTGCCTGTGCCTTCCTGGTGCTGGGATTAAAGGTGTGCGCTGCCACCACCTGGCTTGTGACTGGTTTGTTTCAGACTGGTTATTTTATATCACAGAGTATTCCAGACTCACAGATGTCAAATTTCTTCTTTTTGAAGAATGATCAATATTCCACTTATTTGGATATCACACTCTCCTTACACGTCACTGAGGAAATCCAAGGCAGGAGCTTAAAGCAGGAAACCACAGAGGGATGCTACTTACTGGCTTGTTCTCATGCTTGTACACCTTCAGCTGTCTTTCTTACAACCCAGGTCCACTTGCCTCGGAATAGTACTGTCCATAGTGGGCTGGGCCTTACCACATCCTAGCATATTAGCAATCAATTAGCACGTATTAACAATCAAGAAAACGCTCCATCGACATGCCTGTGGGCCAGGAACAATTCCAAGGTTGGGGGTCCCTCTTTCCAGGTGCCTCAAGTTAACAACTACCGTGAGCCTTTGCAGGTGGCTCCCAGGTCTGAGCTCCTGTGAAACTGGGTGCTGTATGAACACGCGTGTGTGGATCATCTCAGGGACCCCTGTGAAACTGTCAAGCATGAAACAAGAGTAAGAGCAAAATAAAACTATTCCAGATTGCAAGACCACTCGCGTTTAGCACCCCCAGACTGTCACTGAATGCGCCAGAGAAAGAAGTACACTCGAGGGCCCAGACGGAAGAAGTGGGAGTTGAGAGACAATGGCTCAGACAGTGATAAAATATGCTGCTTACAACTGGCTGGTGGCAGCCTTTCTAAAAATAGGCATGTTCTTATAAAAGGGGAAATTAAAACTATGGAGTCTAATAAAAATGGGGAAAGGACCTCTTTAGTATGTGGTGCTGTGGGGTGTCAAACTCAGGCCTTTGGGTGTGTAAATCCCCACTGGGCTACATCCCCAGCCTCTGAGATGACTACGTTTCTAAATGCACAGTTAAATGTGAATGATAGGGGCTGGAGAGATGGCTCAGAGGTTAAGAGCACTGGCTGCTCTTCCAGAGGTCCTGAGTTCAATTCCCAGCAACCACATGGTGGCTCACAACCATCCATAATGAGATCTGACGCCCTCTTCTGGCCTGCAAGCATGCATGTAGGCAGAACACTATATACATAATAAATAAATAAATCTAAAAAAATGTGAATGATAGAAATTTGAGGGTCACCACAGCAAGGACTGGATTCCAAATGGGAAAGAAGACTTTATAGATGGAATCTTAGGAAGAGGAAACAGTTAAAAAAAAAATCAGGGCCCGTGGACTGCACACTGGGGAAAGGAAGATGTCATCAAGCCTGACCACTGTGGGGGACTGAATGAGCACGGTCCCCACAGGTTCATATATTTGAATGCTTGGGCCCCACGTGTTAGAACTGTTTGGGAAGGGTTAGGAGGTGTGGCCTTGTTGGAGGAGGCCACTGGGGGTTTTGAAGTTTCCAAAGTCCACAGTGAGCTCTGTGCCTCGTGGTTGTAGATCAAGATGTGAGCTCTCAGCATCTGCTCCCGCACCATGCCTGCCTGCCCGCTGCCACACTCCCCATCATGGTTACGGACTCCAGCTAAGCCTCTGAAACTGTAAGCTCCAAATAAACTCTTTTATAAGTCTCCTTGGTCATGGTGTCTTATCACAGCAATGGAACAGTAACTAAGTCAGCACCTGGGTTCGATCTCTGGGACCTACACAGTGAAGGGGAGAACCAGTTCCAGGTCTTCTGACCTCCACAGGAGCATGTATAACCCCCAAAACATACAAAACAAGCAAATGAAGACATAATGAAAAGATAAATAAAATAAAATGTGTTATTTGAGACGGAGTCTTGCTGTGTAGCCCAGACTCACCTGGGATTTACTATGTAGACCAGGCTGGCCTCAAAGCCATAGAGATCCACTTACCTCTGCCTCCTGAGTGCTGAGATTAAAGGCGTGCATCAGTAAGGCTGGCGGAAAAAGATGACAAACTTTGGAAGGTTTTTGGTCACCAGACGGGGGTGGGGTGGGGTGGGTGGTGCCGTGGGGGTGCACAGAGAGAGACTGAGGTCTGCAAGCTGTTTCTCAAACCGAGGACTCAGGACCCTAGCATCAGCTCCCCACACTTGCCTTCTTCCTCCTCTTCTTCCTCACCCTATGCCTCCTTCCTTCCTTCTCACACCCTTCCTGCCTCAGCACCAGCCAGGGAGTGTGGGGTATGGTGAGAATTCATTGCGTGGCTTCTTTATGCCATCCTTTCCAGGGGGAAGCTTAGGCCTTCCTCTTGCTAGTTGGCAGACTTATGTCACTAAGGGGTTCCTCTGGTTACTCAGGGGCGGGGTTGGTGCCACCCTCTGTGTTTCCTTGTGGTGTCTCCAGTGCCACTGACCCCTGGAGAGCGATCTGGGGTCATCCTGACACACCATGATTCCTGTCCTACTGTGAGCCACCCAGTCCCTGGCTCAGTCACCTGGTAAGGGGACCCAGGGTCCGCAGTGAGGTTCCACGGAAGGCAGGAAGGAGTAAGGGCCAGCAGTGATTATGTGCGCTGGAAACATGTGTGCAGGAAGGGGGTCTCCACAGCGGCAGGTGCCAATCAATCTGCCCGCAGGAATCCCCGAAATGATGAGTTTTACAGGAGTGTTATCAGTGTGGCTCTGTGCATCTGGGAAAGCAGGCCTCAACTCTGCCTCCCCAAGTTCAGGACTTAGCTGCAGTTCCACAAGGAGAAGTGGGAAATGGTCAGGCCTGGGGAAGGGACCAGGAGAGGGGAGGGGGACCAGATGAGGCAGGCCTGCATCCTCTGTCTACTTCACCATGGGGGGACCAGGAGAGGGGAGGGGGACCAGATGAGGCAGGCCTGCATCCTCTGTCTACTTCACCATGGGGAGCAAGCTCAGAAAATCACTGTGGTCATGGACTCTGAGGGTGGGGCTCTGGTCCCTGCTGTCACAAAGTCACCCTCGGGACCTGCCAAGGCCCAAATAAAGAGTTGATAGTTTTAATAAAAGCTGCCTGCGAGTTCCTGAAAGGTAGCCCAGATGACCATTGTCCTCATGGCCCTCAGGCTGCACGTGTCATCTAGCCTAAGCCAGCGGGAGACTAACATGTACTAGTCACTGTGTGACCTCCAAAGGGTGATGCCCAAGGTCAACTGGAAACAAGAGGAGCTGGAGGGCTCGTTCATGTTTCGCTGTAGTTCCTCAAGCAGGGGAGGGAGAAGCCTAGGATGCAAGAGAGTTTCCACCCAGCAAGTCGACAGTCCCTTTGGGGTTTGTGTATGGAAGCTGGAGCCTCTCAGAGCACCCCTTGAATTTATCATAAGGATGTTTTAGGCCCATGAGTGCCTGGGATGTCAAGGATTCTGTACAGGGTCATCCCCAGAGTGTGTACAGCCTGAGCAAATGTTTTTTCTTGCTGGGCCACAATCTATATGAGCAATTTGAATCAGCATAACAGTATCATCTTGGTGGCTCAGTCTGGGATGATCTAGACCCTGGCCAATGGATGGGCTGGCTTGCTAGAGCATCCTACTTGAATTAGCCATTGGGCCCAGTGAATCCTGTAGGAGGTACAAGTACCCATACTCCCTGGGTACTTATCAATAGTCAATGCCCACCACCCAGGCTATGTGTGGGTGAGGATCAGAGAATGTTCACAAGTCCCCTGTTCAGCTCAGGGCACCCCACCCAGTAGCAACATCAGCCCGAGTTCAGCAAACAGAAGGGGACTTAGAAGTTGCCCAATGTGAATTTGGCAGTGTGTGGAGGTCGGATCCTGGTTCCCAAGGCACAGGCACAGTACCTGGCTCTAGGCAGAACTGACTCTGAAGTTAAAATCGAGCACAGCCAGGTCCCAGGAGGGGCAAAGCCAGGGCTGCAGGACCATGGCAGGCAGTGGGCTGACAAAGGTGTACGTGGGGCACACTGACACTAGGTAGGAGAAGGGAAGAGGAGAGTTGTTCCGTCCAGCTGCACCTGACGACATACATCTGTGGTCTTGGCACTGGGGAAGGGTATGGGATTTTGAATCAAGACTAGGTTATGGCAGATGCTCCCCCACTGAACGTGGAAGACATCTGCTAGGTAGTGCAGATCAGAGCAGAACAGCGGGAGGCCAGAGGCACACTGGTCTGAACTCTTCGGCCAGGGCTATGTGAGCCCACAGAAAGAGGCATGCACGGAAAGGACAGCCCTTCAGCTTTGGGACTGGGATGCTGGCAGGGCCGCCTGAGGACAAGATGCAGGTCACAGTCCTCTCAGAACAGCCATCTTCAGACAGAGAGCCGCCCCCTCCCTTCCCCAGCCTCAACGCCTCCGGAAAGGCGGAGCACCCTGGGCTGGAGATCCAGCCCCTGACTCCTTCTGCTACAGGGCAGCTGAGGGCGCAGCCTGTCGCTGTGGAGGGGATGATTTATTTGCGCGTGGAATGACAGGCAGAGGGATTGCCCCATGATGTTGGGTCTCTTCGAGTTCCTGAGACCTCTTTTTTTTTTCAAGACAGGATTTCTCTGTGTAACAGTCCTGGCTGTCCTGGAACTCAATTTGTAAACCAGGCTGGCCTCGAACTCACTGAGATCCACCTGCCTCTGCCTCCCAAGTGCCACCACCGACTGGCGCCTTCAAGTTCTTCTTGGCACATGGCATCTGTAGCCTCTTGCACACCTGGTGGCTCTGCTGCCAGGCACGCATGGCAGTGTGTACTCTGCCACCTCCTACTATTAGAGAAAGACACAGTACCCTGATTTCTTTTTCTGCAGCTCTGGACTTCTGCACAGTGGTGTGTTATCTGCAAATACCCAGCACCCTGATTTTGCCACAGAAAGTGTCAAGTCCCCTCCCCGGAATGGTAGGAGATAAGGAAACATATTTTATGCACCTTCCTTCAAGAAGGAATTTGTCTCCCAAGAAAAGATACCAACAGTTCCAACAACCTGTGGGACCACCTTGCATGAGAGACTAGAGGAAGACAATGAGGGGTCGGTGAATGACAGTTGACAGGACCATCCCAGACCAGGACTGCTTAGTTACACATGTCCATTTACGCTTAGTTACACTCTCCTTTCAGCCTGTTGAACCTCACATCTGCACCCAAAGATAGACTCGGGGAAACCACTGGACCCTTTGTGTCTCCTTCTCTTTGCTTTCTTACCGCTTGTCTCTTAACTGGCAAGCTGGAGACAGGGCAGTCGAGCCCAACAGGGCTGACAGAGGCTCAGCTTCTACCCCAAATTCTCCAGGGACAGCTGCTGCCTGCGGCACTGGGCTCCATGTCCTGCTGCTGGACATGTTTGTGATGTGTTTCAGGCCCTCCTCCTTCCTGATTCCTTCTCCAGGTTTGGGGTAGAAAGTGATCTGAAAAGAAGTCCCGCTGGGCCATGGTGGCGCACGCCTTTAATCCCAGCACTTGGGAGGCAGAGGAAGATGGATCTCAGTGAGTTCGAGGCCAGCCTGGTCTACAAAGCAAGTTCCAGGACAGCCAGAACTGTTACACAGAGAAACTCTGTCTCAAAAACAAACAAACAAACAAACAAACAAACAAAACAAAACAACAACAAAAATAACTTGAAGGAAGTCCCTTTGAAATTTAAAGAGAGGCTGGGCAGTGGTGGTGCATGCCTTTAATCCAGGCAGAGGCAGGCAGATCTCTGTGAGTTTGAGGCCAGCCTGGTCTACAGAGCTAGTTCCAGGACAGCCAGAGTTGCCACACAGAGAAACCCTGCCTTGAAAAACCAAAAAAGGAAAAGAAAAAGAAAGAAAGAAAGAAAAAAGAAATTTAAAGAGGAAAAAGGTTTCATTAAAAACCGAGGACTTACGTTGAGTTTCTTCAGGGGGATACTTTCATCCAGGTGAAGAGACAGCTGGGAGCACCTGGGCTCAACAAGACTACATTTCGGCGCAGATGGGGAAGCAAAGGGGGGCACACTTTGCAGCTGGCAGCAGGCGGCCACAGCCAGCCCAGTCTGCTCCTTCACCCCTGGCTTCACACCGGTGTTCCAGAGAGGTAGGAGACTGGGTCAGCTCTGAGTGTCACTTGAGCACTTTTTGCCCCACAGTTACAAATGCAGAGAAGGCTTTTCTGGGCAGGCTCCTTCATAGGCTAAGAGATGCGGACGTGTGCACGGGAAGGCGGCCTTTCGGCTGCTCCGACCTCCACAGCAGGCTGCTGGAGCATTTTAGGGGGATCATTCAGGATGCTTGCCTTACCGTCTAGGCCACACAGAAAGGCTGCAGCTGTGGTGCGGACATACCCGACTCTGCCAGTTCATCGGCAGTAGGGATGAAAAGACAAAGGCACCAGGTAAGCCTTTCCCTGTTGGGAACCGGTCCACTCCTACCCAGGCCTTTGGGTCGCAGAGAGAACTGTGTGAAAGGTCTTAACTACTGAGACTGCAGTATTTGGAATCTATGCTGTCTCTTGTGAAAGCACATACCATAAAAATCATAGCGCCCTGGGGCCAGTGATGGTGCAGTGGGTGTCAAGGCATTTTCTGCCAAGCCTGATGACCAGGGTTTGATCCTCAGAAGCCCCACAGTGGGAGGGGTGACCTGATTATAAAGTTGTCCTCTGACCTCCACACACACAAAGGAAATATAAATGTAACAAAAAATTACACTAACCACAAGAGGATCAGCGGCGTGCACTAGTGTCCTCCCAGCTAATCACGAGGTTGAATCAGAGCCGAGTTCCAGGCCAGCCTCTTGATAAACCAACCAACCAACCAAACCTGTGGGAGCTGACATGGGACCTTCAGCATCTTCCTCCCCGTCCCCTCCAGCGACTGCCTGCTCCCCTGATGACCAAGGTCCTGTCACCACAGCTTGTCTAGGTTGGTGGCCCTTGGCTGAGACACATTCTACTGCACTGCAATAGCAGTTGGGGACTGAGTTCTGAAGGCCAGCAGGTCACTTGGTGAGTGAATAATGGCAGACTCGTGTTTCTATTACCCCGGCAGCAGGGTCTGGTGTTCTCAATGCTCTGGGTCAGACAGGAAGGAAGGGTTTTTCTGTGCCTTTGTAGGCTTGTGTGGAGAGGCCATTTGTAGATGTGGAACTTGGGAGCAAGCTCACGTAGGAAGTGTTGCTGGAGTTATCTCCAGTCCCACCCGGGCCTGCAGCCACTCAGACCTAAATAAACACACAGACTCTTATATTATTTAAACTGCTTGGCCTAATGGCTTAGGCCTCTTGCTATCCAGTTCTTATATCTTAAATTAACCCATTTCTATCAATCTATAAGTTGCCACGTGGCTTGTGGCTTACTGGTACTTTCACATCATGCTTCCTCTGTCTCTGGCTGGCGACTCCTGACTCAGCCTTCCACTTCCCAGAATTCTCTTCTCTGCTTATCCCGCCTATACTATACTTCCTGCCTGGCTACTGGCCAATCAGCGTTTTATTTATCAATCAATCAGAGCAACACATTCACAGCATACAGAAAGATATCCCCCGCAAGGAAGTCTGAAGTCAGCCATGACATTTTGCAAACTAGTGCGGACTGAATTCTGATGAGATCTCAGGGTGGACATCAACAGTCACCTATGAACTATGACTGTATTTGTCAAAGGCTCTGGAAACGTCCAAGCTTGTAGACTTCTGATTGATAGTCTCTGACACAGTTTTATTGAGAAAGAGCAGAATCTAAAGGAGTGGCCCAAAGGCACACACCAGGTGCAGAATTGGGGTACTCTGAGTCTTTCAGTCCCGCTACTTACCTGAGGGGCCTGGGTGTCAGGTTCAGCTGTGGTCAAACATGGTACAGTGAAAACAATAGGCTAAGAGGGGAGATCTCTGCCCATAGACCTCTCTGAACTACAGACCTCCCCTCTGTAAACAGGGAGGTTCCCTGAGCCCTGGGATTCCTGCAGCCTGGGCCACATCAGGGCTAATTCAGCCAAGTTGTTACCTTCCAGCAAGTTGTCAAGTGGGAGACAGCAGGAAGGAGGGCAAGAACACCACTTTGCTTCATGCAAAACTTTCCCCTTGTGAGATGAAAAAGAGTTAAAGGCAGTTCCGGAATGTTCTGAGGGATGCTTTGGAAGGCATTCAGCCTCAAAGGTGCATAACAAAGCAGTAAATACCTTGGGCTGAGGCACTCATTTCTCAGGCCAATAGGCACTGTAGACTTTTTTTTGGGGGGGGCACCCTTCTTCAAGATAAGAAGCAGCAGCATATGCTGGGTCTCCTGCACATCTTCCAGATCATCCGACAGTGCTGCATTCTGAGTCTGTCTGTATTGCCCACGGCAGTGGGCACCAAGTGTGAAGAAGCCTTTCCATGTAAGGAGACAGGAGAGGGACCGATAACTTAAGGCCACACAGTAGACAAATGGCAGGGCTTCTAACTGCAGCAGCAGGTGGAATTCCTAGAACCTGTAGGAGACAGGCCACAGAGAGGTGTGTCCGTCCCACAGGTGGGTCACCATTGGCCAGGACTGACCTCAGTACCCAGTGGGAAGCCTGGCAAGAACTGGCCCCAAAGTCACCTTCCTAGAACTCTGAAATGAACAAAACATCTGGGCAGAACAGTGAGAAGGCTGGCCAAGTGCTGACAGCAGGGTCCACAGAGTCTGCCAACTAACAAGACTGACTACCCTTCAGTGAAGCTGGCTCCATGTGAACAAAAACCGAAGAGAACTCGTCAGTAGAGGTCCTGCTCTACAGGAAATACCAAGGCTCCCTTCAGGCTGAGACAAAGGACCACTAGACAGAAACCGCAACCTACACAAAGGACTTCTATAAAGGTATGAAATGGAGGTGCAAAGGGATCGGAGAGACGGCTCAGCAGTTAAGAACACATACTGCGTTTGATTCCCAGCATCCAAGCTGGGCAGCTCACAACCTTCTGTAACTACAGCTCTAGGGGTATCCAAAGCTTCTGACCTCCATGGTAGTCATACACATGTGCACAAACTCAGACACACAACTAAAAATAATAAAACATAAAATTAAAACAGGTAAAAGGATGACAAATGGGTCACTTTCCACGCCCCCCCCCCCCCCTTCCAGTGCTGGGGACTGAACCTAGAGCTCCCTGCACAGGGGAGCTCGCTCCCACTCTCAGTTTTTTGTTTTGGAGACAGGGTTTCTCTGTGTAGCCCTTGGTGTCTTGGAATTCGCTCTATAGACCAGGCTGGCCACGAACTCAGGGATCTGCCTATCTTTGCCTCCTGAGTGCTGGGATTAAAGACATGTGCTGACACATCTGGCCTTTGCCTTTCATATTTTTAATAAACAATTACAAGTTTGGTAAAGGCATCCAGTACATGAAAGTGTCATTCCATGACAGTAGCGGCAGAAACATGGGTGAGCGAATGGAACTATACACACAGCTCACTTCCGCTTGCTGCTGAAATCAAGTTGGTATTAATCTGAGTTGGAGTGTCAGAATTAGATGCTGCTTGTAATTCTCAGGGTAAGTGGAACTACAAAGAGACAACCTAAGAACTTGAGCAGCTCAGTGGAAAGTGTCTGTTTCACATCTTCAAGTGTGTGGTATATGAGGAAGAATGGGGGGCGCTGTGGTCTAGTAACAAGGCACATACTTGCAAGGACCCTGACAATGACATCTGTGTTCCGGATGAAACACCAGGGCTTGAGCACATCAAGGGTGCTTCCGGTGAAAGCTGAAGCCTCCAGAAGAGACGACACTGTAGTCCAGCAGCAGTGGGAAGTGTAACCTGCACACGCACGTTACAGGCCTGAGCCTCCTGGTTCTGGAACAGACACCAGTGATGGGTGAGATTAGGGCCTCGGAAGCAACAGCAAGAACCACACTTGGTCTTGATGGTGGTCAGTTTGAATTTGACATAATTACTGATGAAGGATTTTGAGTGGTGGAGGAAGTCTGTTTTTATCCATGATGGTGCTGGCTGTGTCCTAAGTTGGAGGGTGTCAAGTTGTCAAGGTGTCATAAGTTGGAGGGTGTGCAAATCCAGATCTGGATGAGATGAGACAGGGAAGAGGTCGGGTCGTTACTGCGGTGGGCTGGATGGGGAGAGCAGGCTGGAAAACTTGAACTTGCTAGTTGAGCACCTGTGGATAATAGGTCACTTCCTGAAACCCTAGAGGCAGACGGCATTTTTGAGAAAAATCAATAGTTACATGAGATTGCTGGGTATGGTGACACAGACCTGCAGTACCAGCACTCAGGAGACTGTGGTACGATGACCAAGTTTGAGACCAGCCAGGGCTGCAGAGCAAGAAACCCAAGAAAGGGAAACAACAATAAACCACACTAGAAATGCCCATGAAAAAATTCAAGCAGATAAACCTGGAGCACGGAGATGAAGGTGGGAACAGAAAACTCCAGGCATAAAAGGCCGCCCCCCTCCCCCCTCCCCCCGCCTTTTTTTTAAAACAGAGTCTCCTCCTCTTTTTTGGAACTATGTAGTCCTGGCTGGCCTCAAACTCAGAGATTCTCTGGTCTCAGGCATCAGTTAAAACTATGAACAAATCTCATCAAGGCAGAAGGCGAGGGCAGGAAAGGCCCAGGGAGAGGCTCAACAGCCAGCCAACAAGACTAGTGGACTAACAAGTCACTGGAGGACATCAGGAAACCCGGCACCATGGACCAGCCAGCCAAATGTGTGCAATGTGACCATGAGGCCAGAAAGACAGTGGAGAACATGGGCGGTCTGTGGGCTCTGGGGCGATAAGCATCTTTTAGGAAAGCATATGCAGGGAGCTGGAGAAGAGATGTTAGCCCAGGGAAGACGCAGCAGATGGCTGCTTTAGCAGAATTTCCTCATGTAAATCTTATCTTATAATGTGATTTTACTTGTATTTTGAAATTCAATTTTGAGCTGTAAAATATTTTTAAACACGAACCTAGTTTTACATTTGTGCTTCCTGTAGCTCAATGAATAAGATTACTTTCATCATGTGCCACCAAGATAAACACTACCTTTTGTGACACAATATCCAGAGCCCCCCAATTTAGCTGCAGCGGTTGGCATCAAGCCCCAGGAAGCCTCCTGTCCCCACCTCCCCAGTGGAGCGATTACTGGGATTTTTCGTTTTTAAACTGGGAATCTGATCTCATTCCTCACGTCTGCATAAGCACTTGAACAACTGAGCCTTCCCCCAGTCCCTGGGAGACATCTCACTTGTAACGGTACTTACTGGCTGCAATGGTAAATGGAAGAGGAGGGAACCCTTCAGCTCTGTCACACCGTGGGCAGTGCCCACAGACCTGGTTACCACCCTCCAAGAGGAAAGTATTTCATTGTCAGCTGTGGCATTGGCTTGGTATTAGGAATGACCCTGTGACATTTGAACTGAGGGGCTCCATTTGCAAAGCAAGACCACCTTCTCTGCAAAAGCTCAGGAAAAACTGGAAAAGGGGGCAGAAAGATGGGAGGAGGGCTGTGCCATGCTGTCTTCTAGGCACGGCCTGGCCATGGCACTCATGACCTCAGTGCACTGTAGTTACCCACAGAAGATAAAGGCAACAAGGTTAGTTAGCATTCCAATAGGCAGCAATAACTAGACTAGGAGAGAACATGATGTAAGAGGGTGCTGGAGGTGTCTGGGGTGGAGTGAGAAAGAGTTGGGGGTGGACAGAATCAATAAACACTGTATATAAGTATAAAATTGTATAAAAAATAAAAAAGAATAAAAAATAAACTAAGAACAAGAAAAAAAGCACACTCAGTTCTACGTCTGACTGATCGACCAGGTGGAAATGGGAATGCTATTAGAATTCCCAGAATCCCCTTCTTCAAGCCTTCGTCATCACAGGGCAGGAGGAATGAGGCCTGCAGAGCCCATATGTAGGCACCTGCTGCTAACAGCCCCATCATCTAAACAGACAGGTGTGCTGGAATAACAGGCAGATTTTCTCTTTCCTTTTGTTTTTAGAGACAGGGTTTCTCTGTGTAGCCCTGGCTGTCCTGGAACTCACTCTGTAGACCAGGCTGTCTTTGAACTCAGAGATCCACCTGCCTCTGCGTCCTGAGAGCTGGGATTTAAGGTGTGCACCACCACAGCCAGTTCAGGTAGGTATATTTTCTAAATCCTGCCTTGTCCAATGGGACACCAAGCTAAGCACACGGATGGATGGAATGCGTCTTCAGCAGCTCCTTTTCTTCAACTAGGAAAAGAGAGTCTAGACAGTGCTGTCAGGTAACGGCCGATCCTCCTGGCCATCAGCTCCTACCAGTTTAGGATCTGTGTGTAAAAAGACAGAGCTGACGCCACTGAAGACCAACTCGGCTCCAAGGCCCCCAGGCCACTCAGCTTCTCTGGTCTGCTAGAATTCATCCCTAGCATCTACTGGCAACACAAGTGCAGCTCTTGGCTGCTAGCCTGCTGGCCAGAGGCCACACAATCAGCAGGTCCCCACCCTGGTGGCTTCATCCTCTTTGGGTTCTTGGAACCCACACAGAGCCTCCTGAGTGCCATGAGAGAAACCTAGAGTATGATTTTTGTTTTTGTTTTTGTTTTCTTTTTCCATGTAGCTCTGGCTAGTCTGTAACTTCCTATAAAGACCGGGCTTGGCTTTGAACTCAGAGACTGACCTGCCCCTGCCTCCCAAGTGCAGGCATTAAAGATGTGCAGCATCACACCCCACCCCACCCCACCATGGTTCCTGCTTTAAAAGCCACATCACGTAGCACAAAGGATTAAGGTTTGCAGCTATTTTATTTACAAGTATACATTTAACACAATGAAATAAACACTGATATATTGAAGCCTAGTTAATAGTAGTGTAACATGTCTATCATTTTGATGATTACATTATTTTAAACAACAAACTACACTGAAAAATTAATGCCGATAAAATTCTTGGTCATAATATTAAGAAATACAATATATAAATTGAAAATATGATTGTTTAAAATTTGAAAATGGAAGTGAACTCATTTGGACAGAGTCAGACGTTAACATAATCTGAAAGGGGAGGACCTCTGACCCAAATGACATCTTTTAGGTTAACAGAAGAAAACAGAAGCATAGTTTTATCTTCAAGGATGATGGGCAGTCTGCTTCTTCAGGTGGAATCAATTCCCAGTGTCCTCTGCAGGTTCTGCAGCAGAACCGTCACATCACCGAGCATGAAGACTTTCCCTGTGAAGCTGCTCCATCAATCTTCTCTGCTTCCAAAATTATCCTTTTAAAAACATCAACAGCAGTCTGAAGAGAAGGCAGAAACAATGACGGGATTAGTTCTCAGTAGACTCTGATAGCTGTTCATGACTGACAGGATGGAGGAGGGCAGCCACTGACCTGTCCTCAGGTCTATATGGAGGCTGGAGGGTTCCCAGAAGCCCCCCAACCCCAGGCCTTCTTCACAGCAACCAGCACCAGCCTCCACTCTGCTCTGCCCCATCCGCTTCCATGATGCTCTCTGGACACTTGGGGCCCTGCTCTACTCTGGCTTCCTTCTCCCTGGAGACGCCTCTGCAGCTCCTTCCTGCTCCTGCAGTCCTACCCTTCTCCCGGCTTCCCCAAACTCTCAGCCTTGACTCTTTTCTCAGCCCACTCTCTGGGCTGCTTCTGCAGCTGCCTGCAAGTCTTCAATCACTCATGTCTATTCCTCCTGGGCATCAAGCCACCAAGTACAAACCTGTCTAGCCAAGTTCTGGGAAACCCCACTCCTCCCAGACCTCCTCTCCACTCCTCTAGTGACTGTCACCCCAATCTTAGCTCTGCTGTCCAACTCTGTTTTGTGTCCCACCACACTAACCTCCTAGCTCAGAGTCCAGAACACTCAATCCTGCAGACCTGGCCTCCCACTCCTGTCCTGCAGCGGTTAGCTAAGCACTTTCGTTCTTTCCTCTGGGTTAGATTAGCTCTGGCCTCACAGTACTGAACCCCTTACTCAGGAAGTGTCCATTAGCATGGCAACACTGCTCAGCCCAAGGGAGGGGGAGCGTGCTGGGCAGCTGCTCACTTTGGACCACACACGGCAGGAGTGTGGGGGTGGGGGTGGGGTCACAGACAGGACACCTTTGATCCTGTATCAGGTGATCTAGCTACAGTCCCTCAGTTTACCTCACTCTGAGCCTTGGCCCTCCCATATCTTTCCTTCCTGACCACGGCTGGTGGCTAATCCCTTGCTCTGTAATTCACTGGGGAACAGAAGTTGCTTCCACAAGAGAACACCACGTTCTCGTCCACCACACCTACTCACACCCCCTGCTTCCATCCTGCTCAGTGATTAAGTTTGTGCATCTGACTATTCAAGCCAATCCCAGCGGTCATCTCTCTTGAAAATGTAAGAATGAAACACTGAGGAAACGGGCAGGGCTCTGGATAGGTCTGAAATTGGTTCTACTGCCTATGCTATAAATTACATAGTGACCTCAAGTTCTCTAACTTCTTTAGATTTTAATTTTCTCTTTTCTAAAATGAGAGTTTAACAGATAATTTTTTTTTTTTTTTTAAGATTTATTTATTATGTATACAGTGTTCTGCTTGCATGTATCCCTGCAGGCCAGAAGAGGGCACCAGATCTCATTACAGATGGTTGTGAGCCACCATGTGGTTGCTGGGAATTGAACTCAGGACCTTTGGAAGAGCAAGCAGTGCTCTTAACCTCTGAGCCATCTCTCCAGCCCTTAACAGATAATTTTGAGGACAGAGTAGGCAAGCAATAAATATTAAATTCAATTAAAACTGCAAGCATCATTAGTGACTGACCCCTACTCCTGCTCTCTGGATTTCACTGTTCCACAATCGAGCCGATTCAGACAGACTGAACACTGACATCTGAACACAGAAATGAACAGATCCAACAGGAGGGCATAAAGGTTAAATGAGCCCATCTCGGATCTTGATGAACTAAGGGTTGAGAGAGAAGACCGACTCTTCAATTCAGTTGGATGCATCAGGAGGGGACCAGGAAGAGTGAAACCTGAGTAGACCTTGAGGCTGAGGAATTTCCTCCTGAGAAAGAAGAGCAGGGCAGGAAGAGTGCATGACTCTTGCCTCTCTGGCCTTGACAAGTCAGCTAGCTACCCCGTGAGCCTGGTGTTTCCTCAGAACGGTAAAGCCTACTCACCTGAGTGTGGCTCAAACAAGGCCATGTGATGAAACGTAAATGTTATGAACTACCAGGGAACGCAAGGAGACAGTAGAGGAGTGTCCTCGCTGTGCTTAAAGCAGCAGCAGAGGTCTGTGTGGAGGGACTGGAAAGCACAGCACAGGCTGCCACAGGCCTTGGGCACGCACTAGAGGAGGCTGAAACGTGTGGTTGGCAGCTGGAGGAAGATCAGGCAGCCAAGGGGAAGAAGAGTGAGGGGAAGGAGGAGCAGCACAGCACAGACACCAGAGGTCTGGGCAAAGGACCAAGCTCAAACTGAAGCTATGACTAAACAGAAGCAACAGTTCTGGGCAGGCATCTAGTAGAGAAATGACATTCCCCTTAAAGGGACAGCCATAGGGACTCTTAATTTGTGCTTAAAATAACCATGCAGCTGACTCACTTTCTACTGCAAAGGGACACACAGTTAAGTCTCCTTGTGTGTATCTTATTCTGTTCCAGCCTATGGACACAGCCACAGTAGCAATAACACACTCTCAGTAAGTGTCCTTCTCTGTAGAATGGTTGCAACCATTCTAGGCCCACCACAAGCACAGTATTTATCAAACTTAAAAATACTAGTATCTTTCTAAAACACCCCAAAGTTAGTGTAATAAATGGCATAAGGTTAAAAATGAAATAAGTGTCGGGCGGTGGTGGTGCACGCCTTTAATCCCAGCACTCGGGAGGCAGAAGCAGGTGGATCTCTGTGAGTTCGAGGCCAGCCTGGTCTACCAAGTGAGTTCCAGGAAAGGCGCAAATCTACACAGAGAAACCCTGTCTCGAAAAACCAAAAAAAAAAAAAAAGAGAGAGAGAGAGAGAGAGAAAGAAATAAGTAGGATTAGGATTAAAAATGACAGGTAAAATGCCAACTGGAGAAATGTATGCTTGTAACTAATGATGCTGACACAAAATTAATTTTACAAACTACATACCTGATTTTCTTTAGCAGAAGATTCCAAAAAAGCTGCATTCCAAGATTCCGCCAAAGCTTTTCCTTCTTCATAACTGATCACCCTAAGCGGAAAAGAGAACTCTGAATCTTTGACATCTAAAACATCTATGATTAATTTATCAAATAGGCCCCACTTTGATCCACTTTGCTAGGTATGAGGCAGAACCATGTGCTTTACACACACACTATCAGGAAGCAATGCAGGAGTACTTTGTTCTGCCTGGCCTGGGAACAGAATGCACAAGTCTCAAGGTCATCTATGTGCCAATGAGCTCTTGCAGTTCAGAGAAGTGACTCCTTCCAGGACCGCAGCACCAACCACTACAGCTATGCCACAGGGAGGTTTTAAGCAAGTCAGGGTCTGGAAAAATCCCACCAGGGCCCCAGTTCACCAGCCTAGGCTACTCTAGGCTCCTCCCAATGCTCTGCCACTGGGTTCCCTCGACAAGGTGTCCCGCCCCCGTTCATCACTGTGATCACAACCAGTACTGTATTGTGTAAAAACTGAATAATATCTGTCTTGGTAACTAATCCCAAGAGAATTTCCCAGTTTGCTTCTCATTCTAAACAAGTGTGGCATTTTCACTGCATATTGCTTCTGCAGTACACAATAACAATACTTTTTCCATGAGAAAAGAATTTAAGATGGTATTTTGGTGACTAAATTTCCTTGGACTTAAGGGCTACATACCGTTCCATATGCAGGTCTTTCTTATTTCCAACCAACATAATTGGTATCCTATTAGGAGAAGCACAAGAGCAGATGTAAGTCAGCTCCAGCCTTTCCAGCTCAGGAGATGCTAACACACACTTCTAGAGAAGAGAGAGGGTTACTTACTGCACTTTCCCCACCATATCCAACAACTTGCCATGGATAACTTTAATTACTTCAAAACTACAAAACAAAAAGCAGACATCATTTTAACAAAGAAGTTTAAAAACTCACATTTATAGTGCGAAAAAATACACCACAAATTCACCATTTTAACTTGAACTTTACACAAAGAATTATCCTATCAACTCTTTCACATATGATACTCAGTAATCCTTACTGAGACTACTCAAAGCGACAGATTCATGCTGTTTAAGTCTAGCACTGGACTGACAAACCCCAAGAACACAGACTTTATCCTCAAACTGTATCCATTCATTGGAAATCTGGAGAACTTTTCTGAGGTAGTATTCCCTAGGGATCAGCTGTGTTCCCTTTCCTTTCTTGTTTCGGAGACAGTCTTGATGGATAGCCCTAGCTGGCTTGGGATTTGCTACATAGACCAGGCTTGGCCAGTTGTGTGTGCCCCTGCCTCCCAGTGCTGGGATTAAAGGCATGTGACCAAGCAGCCTCCCCCTCCTTTTCTATGCACCATCTTTCACTGAGTGATGCCAACCCCTTGATTTTACTACGGATGTGCCGATGATCTTCAAACATGTCACAATGATTAACTTAAAATCTGCCACAGTGGGATCATTCACACCTCTGACTATTGGCTAATGGACATGAGCCATTCCCACCCTCACTCAGAAAACCCGGTGTGAGCATCAGCCAGCACACACTGCATTCCTTCTGAAGCTGCCCAGAACCTGACAGCCTTCCACTCCCCTCTGTGGTCCCATGGCCCAGCTCTGTGCTTCTTCCCATGGCTGGTGTCTACCTGGATGACTCCCAAGCCCTGACCTGACTTCCTTTCCTTCTGCTCTCCCTCATTCACTCTGCTGGGCCTCCAGTACTGCCAGAACATCCCACTAAAATGTCCTCTCCCTTGAGATCCTGAACCACACTCCCTTACTAATCTCCAAGTCTTGACTCTATGGCACTTTCTCTTAGATTTATTTGTAAGTTGTGTATATGTGTGTCTGCATCATCTAGAACAGAGCACTAGAACTCCAGGGGCTGGAGTTACAGGCCACTGTGGGCTGCCCAGTGTGGGTCCTGGAACTGTACTTACAAGAGTAGTGCATGCTCTAACCTTCAACAGCTCTTCTTAGACTTGCTTCCCCTACAGAAATCCACAGACTTCCTCCCACAGCTCTCATCCCCTTCTTCCCATTTTTCTATCACAGTACCATTGTCAGGGGAGGACATAAGAAACTCCAAGACAGCTCAAGCTTTGAACAAAGACTGCTGAGTACATCACACATACTGTTACTGATAAAAATTAAACTTTACCCACCCTATTGAAGCTCGTCAATAGGACAGGGCACCCCACTTCTACAG